>NW_028250725.1:0-236703 GCF_964263255.1 Lissotriton vulgaris
GTGAGAATATTCAGAAGATCACTCTCTGAACAGAGAGAGAGAGAGAGAGAGAGAGAGAGAGAGAGAGAGGGAGAGCGGAAGAGAGAGAGAAGAGAGAGAGAGAGAGAGAGAGGGAGAGAGAGAATATACAGAGGATCACTCTCTGACGAGAGAGAGAGAGAGCATAGAGAGAGAGGATCACTCCACCGTGTCTTGTGCAGCCGCAGGAGGTGTCAGGGCGTGCTCATCCTTTGGCCTTGGCCTACAGCGGAGGATCTGATGTCCTTCATGGCAGGAGTCGCAGACAAGGATCAAGATGGCCAGGAGCTAGTGCCTTGAAACCAGCACAGCAGGATTGAGTTTCATGCATATTTTCATTATTTTTTGTTACATCTGGCTATTTTCACACCCGTTCAGTATATTTATAAATCCCGTGTGAGGGTCTCAATGGGCTGGAGTTGCCAGCTGCTTCAATCAATCAATCAATCAATCGATCATTTGTAAAACGCACTTCATACCTGTGAGGGTCTCAAGGCGCTGGGGGATGGGCGCTACTGATCGAGCAGCCATGTGCTCTGTTCATTCGAACAAACAGGTCTTGAGTGTTTTCCTGAATTCTCGGAGCAATGCAGCTTTCCTAAGGTGCAGGGAAACGTCGTTCCAGGTGAGAGAAGGAGAGACCTCCGCTGTTGACTTGGCAGATCTGGGGTGTCTGCGAGGAAGAGGGAGGCGGATTGTAGATGTCTCGTCAATCGGTGGAAGTCCGTTCGTGAATGTACGCTGGTCCTTCATTGCGGGGGGCTTTGCATGTGTGGGTCTGCCTCTTGAACTGGCATCTCTTCTGGATCGGGAGGCATTGCAGCTTCTTGAGATGCAGGGTGGTGCGAATCTGTCTGGGGAGGTCGAGGATGAGTCTTGCAGCTGAGTTTTGCATTGTCTGTAGTCTCTTCAGCGGGCGTGCAGTGATTCCTATGTAGAGAGTGTCCCAGTAGTCCAGCCTGCTGGTGACGGTCCTCCTGGTGCTGATTAGGAGCCACCTGAAAATGTTACGGAGCATGCGTAGTGTGTGATAGCAGACTGATGAGGCTGCGTTTACCTGCTTCTGCATGGATAACTTGCTGTCCAATATGTTGCAGAGGTTGTGGGCGTGGTCTGTCGGGGTGAGGGAAGGGCCAAGTTCAGCAGCCCAATAATTGTCGTTCCTTGGCAAGGTGTTGTTCCCAAAGATGAGAACTTCCGTCTTCTCCGTGCTGAGCTTGGACAATTGTCCTTTATCCAGTCAGTGGCCTTCATCATACATCTGTGGAAGTCGGCTCTGGTGGTGGAGGGGTCTTCTGACAGCGAGAGGATAAGCTGGGTGTCGTCTGCATAGGAGATGATGTTGAGTTTGTGCAATCTGATGATGTTGACCAGGAGAGTCATGTACGTGATGAAAAGGGTGGGGCTTAAAAAATTGTAAATTGATACTTGTATAGCGCACTACTCACCCGCAAGGGTCTCAAGGCGCTTGTACGAATACCGCTGTGGAACCCATCCTGGCTTTCCCTGTGAGGCGTCCACTCCTGGGCACCCCCAAGGTGGAGGCCAGGCGTCCTTAGCGTTGTGGGAGCTGTTGTGGAGATTAAGCAAGCTATTGCCCAGAGTTGCAGAGTGGGACTCCATGATTGGAATAGGCACCGAGGCGAGATTTATCAGGTCCGTGGAATTTTGATCCCAAGACCCGCCGAGGCGGGGAATTGAACCCTGGTCCCGGGCTAGACCTCTGCATCAGGGTCTGCCGCTCTAACCATTGAGCCACACTTCTCCACGATCTTTGTGCAAACCGCAGAAGATCTTCTTGGGTTCTGAGGTGAATGGTGGGTAACGGATTGTCTGAGTTCTTCCAGTGAGGTATGAGGCGACGCATTTGAGGGCGTCTCCCTGGATTCCGATGCATTGGAGTCCATTGATCAGGATCTGATAGGAGATGGTGTCGAAGGCTGCTGACATGTCCAGGAGGATGAGGGAAAACAATTTTGCCACGGTCCAGGACATCCCTGATGTCTTTGGTGGCTACAATCAGGGCTATCTTGGCGCTGTGGTTGGCTCAGAATTCGGGTTGGAACGGGGTCTAAGAGGTTATTGTGTTCCAGGTGTTCGGTAATAATAATAATAATTATTATAATTCCTATTTGTATAGCGCAAACATATCACTCCTTAATTAAGGTTTCAAGGCACTGGAATGCCGCCAGGGAGATTAAGTGAGCTTTTGCCCAGAGTCACATGACGCTGAGCTGCTGCTGGGGATGGTGAAGGAAGTGACCTGATTAGGGTCACTTAATGGGGCTCACAACCGGTACTCCAGAAAATGCTACCGAAACAATATTATGGCCAAACAGAGCTGCCCCCGGGACCAATGAACGAGAAACAGAGCTATTCATTGCACCTGTATCCACCAACAATTCCTTAGCTGAGCCATGTAAATCCACAGTAACATAAGGACCGCGCTGATCTACAGGTATCTTAACTGGTCCCTCACTCTGTCTCTGGCTGTCCTAGCTATGATTGCGTATCAAGAGAGAGAGAGAGAGGACCAGAAAGCTAGTCCTTATCCCCGGGGTTTATATATAGTTAATCAAAAGGAGACTAGCTTATGTTACGACCTCCCACATCCATTGGTGGGTCAACATGTTTCAGCCAGTGCTTTATGGATATGCTGGCTTTCTTCAGGACTAATATAAAAATAAGTGTATGCGATTAAACTAGTGGGTGTGTAATTCAGACTATGTGTATACACGCCCTAAAGTGTTTTTCTATGTGTGAGAGGGGGGTTCCCTTCTCAAAACACGCTAGTTTAAGCAGTATTATGCTCCAAGGTTGTGAAGAGGCAAGGGGTTGACCAGCTTTTCTGGGCAGAGCCTGCTCTGGACCTGTAGTGCCTCCTTCGCATACCGGATGTGGGGGTTCGTAACTCGCCTCTAACATCCAACAGCCTTATATTTAACCGCTGACGGAGGCCCAGGTATTAAAGTTTAATTCACCTTCGGGTACTGGGACCCCCGCCAAGCCGTTTTAAATCACATTCATAACACTCTTCACCGCATACTCAGCGACATACCTGCTCCGCTGTAATCAGGCGTCGAAGCACACCCGGGACACGCTAGGTGTCACTGGGTGGGCCCGATGATGAAGCATGCCACCAACTAGGTTGGTGGGTGAGGGCTTCATGAGCACACTAACCAGGTGCTTCTACCCCTGACGAAACATACTTGAGTCCTTGACTTTTGTTAACCTCGTAATGCATAAGCTAGTCTCCTTTTGATTAACTATATGTCCTAGCTGTGAGACATTCCTGTCACCTCGTCTATATTATAGTCATCATGATAATACTGTCCGCCCCTTTTGTCATCGAAGTAGTTACCATCCGGACGATCCTCTGAGGCATGCTGAGCTCTGTCCTGTCCACCAGCTCCATGACCCCGTCCACGAGAATCTCCTCCTCTAGGGGCCACGACTTTCTGCAAAAACACCAAACACTCGCGATGCCAATGTCCCTCCTCCGTACACTATGCACACTGATTCGGCCCTACAGGCATAGTATTACGGCTAGTACGCGGAAGCTGCCTGTCCAAACTAGCACGTTCTCTAACATTCCCCCTAGAAGCCTGCTGCAACAACACCTTCGTCTTCAAGTCTTTCTGCTTTTTCTCCATCTTCTCCTTGTCCTCATTCTCCCTGTGTTCATACTACTGCGCCATATTCAAAATAACAGAAGGGGAAGAAGTGGACCAAGTACTTTCAGAATCCTGCAACCGAGTCGTGACCTCCGGAAGTAAATTTGATACAAACTCTTAACAAACAATTGGATACCTCCATCAACAGACACGTCCTGCCCACTGTAATCCAGAAATACACCTTCAAACCGAGTGAAAAACTCTGACACACTCTTGTCTTTCTTCTGACGACAAGCTGAGAGCTTGTCCCAATCTACCTTTCTCCGCGGGATAAGAGAATACATATCCGTGATAATACGGCCTGGCAAGGCAAGTATCTCCGTTCTAGGCTTCTCACCAGGCTTCCTCTCCTTATCCCATGCCTTTATTTGATCCCAGGTACCCCCCAGTTCCGCAACATGATCTTGCGTGTTCACTTGTCTCCAAATATCAACCAGAATCAACAAATCAAAGAACATTTCAATATCCACAAGAGCCATAACCGTAGGGGATGCAACATCAGCCAATTCTTTATAGTTCTCCTAGGGTCAGGCAACTGAGTCTTAAGGGATAAAACTTCACTCCTTTTCCATGGAGTCTAAACCTACTGTTCTTGGAACCGGGCCGCTACCCTTGGTCTAGTCACATTATCATGCTGATCTCGCAGTTCGGGTATTTCGGGATGATATATGGGATGGACCTCCCTCCTCGGAAACGGGGATACTGTCTTCGGGCTCTTCTCGAGAACCCTACTCTGATAAACGACTAACATCGCGACATTACCAAAAACTTTACCGGGGGCCATATCAGCAGCATGTACATGGTCCCTAATATAAAAAACCTGGGGTGCTACATCATTGAAACACCGTTCCCACAGTCCAATCAAAGTAGCTGGCATTTGCTTAAGGCCATGCTGCTGCACAAACGGCTCATAATCTTTCATCACACTCCATGCATCTACCACACTGTAAATGGGGTTACGAGGCCACTGGGCGGACTGATTGGCTACCACCTTTTTCTCTTCATCTCCCACATCAGATCGTATCAATATCGCCCTAGTCGTTCCTTAGCAGTCGCCCAGTCTCTCTCCACTAGTCGATGTACCGGCGTTCCACCGCTCAGTAATGTCGGGGGATGAAGGGACAGGGAAGGAGTAGCCACAGACGTAACAGGCACCAATGTTTCTGCCGGCTGTGCCCTAGGTGTGAGGGCTGGCGATAGAGATTCCGAAACAATAGGTGTAGCAGGGAGACTGGCAGCCATCTTAGCTGCAGAAGGCGAAGTCAAAGAAAGGACAGGAGGCACTGTGGCCAGAACAGCGTGATTGATAGCAGAAGAAACAGAAGCAGCAGAGACAGAAGGAATGGATGTCTGATGCTTAGGCATGGCAGGGTATATATTCTGCGGGGCATATGGAGGTGGAGGTTGAGTATCTAACTATTCCTCCACAAATGTTTCATTCTCTTCTCGAGCAACATAAGAATTTTCACATGGCAATCTAAACTTTCTATTGGCACACTCTATTCCCTTTTCTATTTTCTCTCTATCATACGCTATGGCTTTCTGAGTTAATGGCTGCATTCTCCCCTTCTGGGCCTCTTTCTCTGCTTTCATTCATCTCTGTTTAGCCTCCTTTAGCCATGTTCTGAGGAACTCAAACATTGACTGCCTACTCCTTTTCGCAAACAATTTCTCCTGTAGAAAATTAATTTTCTGTTCATGAAAAGTGCCCGTCAACGGCCACTGCAACTTGGCATTGTTCTCGTATATTTGTGCCATGACGTACTAAACATAAAAGGGCCAAGGCCATGCTTGACATACATATCAAAATTTAGAGTGCCTTCCGGAGGCGCAGGCTGACTTTCTTCCAATCGAGCATCAGCAGAACAACAACGACAGCCCAAACAAAGCACCTTACTAAGGAATGGCATTTTTTAAAGAAAACAAGTTCATTACTTATGTCTAGCAGATATTTGCAAATATCTTTACCAAAGTCCGTCCTCAGACCTCATCAAATACAAATCAAATTGGTACCATGTTCATAAAGAACTCAAAACAAATTCAAGCGCTTGTCCAAAGACGGTCCTCAGACCGTGTCAAATACAATCCAAAATGGTGCCTTATCCACAAAGAACAAAACAAACTCCCCTGGTGCACACAGGTCAAACAAATGTATTCTCCACTGCCGACTCTTCGGACCGAGCGGTCAGATCCAAGGGTTTCGCAGTTCAGGACCCCAGCCGGGATGATCGCAGGGCGAGGCATCGCCGGGTCAGACGGACGGGGCAGCTGCAAGTTCAAGACTCTCTCGTGCAGGGATCCCTGGTCCTCCTGTCTGACCCGACGCAACCCCAACCTCCTCACCCGTCCACGGGTGAAGATGGGTCTCCCAATGGGGTCCCATTTCGGGCACCAAATGAAGGAAGTGACCACCTCTCGGTCTTCCTCACAAATCAAAAGTCAGTCAGACAGGAGAGAATACAAACCAAAGATATTTTATTAAAGTACACTCAAGTGGAGTCCAGTCTGACCAGCCTCCTTGGATTGCTGCAGAGGGACTTGCTTCAGCCCACGTAAAGATACATTAAATACATTTCAAACCAACGAAGGGACAGCCAAGAATGAGAAATTCCAGGCTCACGTAGCTAAAACAAAGGGGTACAGTAGGACAAGTTTCAACTCTAAGGCTGGGTACACGCTATCTGTAATTGAAGGTCGTCCAGCCCGTGCCTGTAGCTGGGCTGGTGAGAGAAGGCCTCTGTATAATGGGAAAGGTATGTGTTCATGACAATGTACCCAGTGAAAGACAGCGTTAAACCTTGGGGAAAAAATGAATGGAGACATTTCTCAGCAAGCTAGGGTTAGTTTCAATCGCAATTCAAAATGGTGGCTCAACTTAAAATGGTGCAGCGAATGCTAACTTTAAATACCATAATATGCAAGCAAAACGAATGTGTAACATTTACATTTCAACAATCGAACCATGAGCCCCATGCTCCGGAATCAGCTGCTCTGGCCGCTGCATCAATCCTCTCCCAGGTGAATTGCTGGTTCATTGCCTTCTCATGAAACTTTGCTGGAAATAGGAGCAGGGAGATGGTCCGTAGTTCTTCGGTTCTGCTAGGTCAGTGGATCGTTTTGCAGGAGGGGCCTCACTTCAGCGTGTTTCCAGTCCTCAGGAAAGGAGGCCGAGGTGATGAAGGTGTTCAGGACTTTCTTGAGCTTGTCACGTATCGTCTTGATACTTGTTAATTGTGACTTGTACTGGGAGTTTTCATTTAACCTTTTTCTTGGACGAATGGCATTCCGTTTTGATTGTTGAACTGAGACTCTTTTTGGACAATTGTCTTGGACTATAATTTTTAGCTCCTCTCTCATCCCCCAGCCTCTATTTGCCTCCATGAAGTCGATCATGAAACTTCGTGGGAAGTTCTGCCAGTGCTGCGTCCTTGCATCTGTAAGCATCTGGATGAGCCAGGGTTACAATTTTGCTACTTTCAGGACAGACACTTCTTTACACAGATTCAATTATTGTACCTTGGGCAAGGTAACACCAGTGGTGGGCAAAATAAGGGTGGGACATATGTGAGGGCGATATGCCAGCGCCTGGATACCCTCGCGGGTGACACTCAGCGCTTTACAAACCCACCTTACATTACAGTGCATTACATATAGACATGCTACACAGGAGCGTGAGACAAGCGTCACATATGATGACGTATTGGTAAGGAACATTCTGGACATTTAGAGTTTCAGGCTGTGACATCCATTCTCTAAGGGTGGTCAATCTAGATGGCCCAGATGGAAGGACAACCGCGGTGGTGGTCGGTGACAACACATGTCCTGCGATAGGGATGCGACTCTGTGATAGGTGGATCAGCACATGCTTTGTGTGTGGATAATAGTGTGAGAGAGTGCATGTTGTACACATGGTGACACTGGTGGAAGGGACCTGATGCCAGGTGATGAACCTGTGAACAGGTCAGTGAAACAGACTGGCAGTGTGTGGATAGGGCTACAATGATGTCACCTGAACATGAAATACCTTGAAAAAACAAGAGACAAGAGGCGTGTAGCAAAACAGGAACAGTTTGTTTAATTAAACATAGCAGCCAGGAGAACAGTTACAGGCACAAGGACCCAACTTGCAATTGGTCTGTGGTTTATACAGTTCATCATAGGTGAAAAAGGTTTCCAGTGATCCTTGTATGATGAGGAATGCATTTTGCTGCCTTTGGAGTCATAAATTAATTGTCTAATGGAAAATACAGGTGCGCCTCGACCTTGCGTGGACACAATGTGCCAGTGGGTAATGTGTCCTGATGTCCGGCACGGGGAGCCCGTGATCACTGCATGTGCAGTGCCCTGATTGGATATATGTTCCTAACTCATGTGGCATCTGACTTTATGGCGTTTTAGGAGCGCACGTACACCTACTGGCCATGTGTGCTTTATTTGAGTCAATCTCCCTTGATGATTGTATTGTTGCTTTGCCTATCTGTGGGATTGATCTAAGGTTTCCTGTTTGTGCGTTTGTCTGCTGGCTACCTGCCACCCCAACCTGTGACCTATTAATCAATCAGGCCCAGACTTTTCATAGCGGGCATCGGGCATTTCCCCGGGAGGCTGGAAGGGTGGGTGCCGACTTTGTTACTGGGGGTCGGGTTTGCAGCGTTGCTGCTATATCGGCCCCCATAACAAAAGTAGCAGGGGGGCGGGTCCCTCAAAATTGCCAGGCTGGTTTAGAATAGCCAGTCCTGCCCAGCAATCAATAACCTCGGGCCTCGGTCTCAGTCCTTGCCTGACTATGTATTTGTGAGTCGGGTTGATGTGGGGTTCACAAGGGGCTGGTTTGTTAATAAAGACGCTGTTTCATTCTCATAAATGAATGTATCATTTTCCATATTAGCATCAATTTTTTCCATATTAACAATTACATGTACGCCTACAGGGTTGTGTTACAGGAGTCATATCATACCATACCAATGATGTGTGCTGGCGTTGGCCCTTCGAATGGATGTGCGGGGAGGAGTGCACATTTTCATCCTATACCTCTATGTGGATGTGGTTCTACGTACAGATCTCAGCATGTCTGTTGGGTGGTATGTGTGTCACTGGTCTTGCTAGCACTCTGACTGGCCCTTCTCTGCCCTGTTGACTGTAGGTTCAGGCACGGTCTGGCCATGTAGTGGTTAGAGGTGTGTTGGCTTCTACTCGATGCTGCTTCAAGTCAACCACATGGGAACGCAGCTGCCACGTGTATCCTGGCAGATGTATCAATGACGTAACTCTTCTCACCTTACACTTCTTCTTGGTCTCCCTAGGGATCCATAACTCCATCCTGTTCTTGGCTTCTAAGTCCACTGCACAGCATCCTCCCTGTCTTAGACTTCAAACTCTACCCTACAGCATCCACCCTGCTGGTGACTTCCTGCCACATGGACTCTTCTTTCAGTGATCTACCTTGACATTCAGTTAGGCATCCCGGCTCTGTACTGATGAGAGGCAAAAGGCAAGGAGGTGGTGTGGCCAGCCAAGATGGCCGAGTGGATTGCCGTGAGAGGGCCGAGGACAACATGGCAACAAGAACAAGGACCCCGCACTAAGGTAACACCAGAATCCATAGGAGTCTGCCACTACCTCAAACGGGTTGCTGGAACCCCGGGAGAAAGGTCTAGACCGTGCCCGAGCATGGACAGTCTCGGGGAGGGAAGCATTGGCATGCGCAGACTGCGGAGCAGCCGTCCGACTCTGTCAGCGGCTTGCAGGCCCTAAGGAGCGATTGCGATGCCTTCATGAAATACAAGCAGGCAGGAAGGTAAGGAGCAACACCAAGGGATTGAGAACGGTCGAGTCAGGAAGACAGAATCAGACACCGGGGATCGTGGGAGCCGGTGCCTTACCCTGGAATGGCGGACGCACGGACAGAGGCCCACAAATTAAACCATTAAAGAATGGAACTGGGGAGGGGGCTGTCTCTCCCCTGAATAGATTTGGTGGCCCAACCCAGCACACAAGTGACAGAGCCACTCTAGAACTAAGAAGATGGCAGGGGGCATCGGAAGATGAAGAGCTATACCTGACTCCAAAATGGCATCCTGAAAACATCTTTGTGGGCGACATGAATAAATAAGGCAAAGGCAAAGGACAGAATCAGGATATACCAAGGCATACAAGAGGGAAATAAACCAGCAAGAGACAAGCAGAGGCGGACTGGTAGTGACAGAAGAGCCAGGAAAGAGTGAGGGGGACTCTCTAGTGACCAGGTCTGCAAGTGGGTGCATAGAGCCACTCAGGAGCGTTCGCCCAGTGCAGGCCATCAGCTGCGAGGGTAGACGGAGATTAGGTGACGCAGTGCAGTATTCTCCCGGCTTCCGCTATAGAGGACTCAACTTGATGCTGCCAAAAAAATCTCAACCACAATCCAATAGGGTTTCGAGCAATTTCGCCAAGGCAGATGTACAAGAGCATGCAAGGGGGCTCTGTAAGGGGAAGGGATGGCGCTGACGAAGGACCACCTTCTTACTTTTCTGCGGGAGTTCAAAAGCAAATTAAGAGAGGAACTCAAGGCTGACCTCACACCCTCCCTGGAGGCCTTCAAAACACAATTAAATGGAAGGTTGACGACACTCTAGCAAGGTGTCGACTCAATGGGAGCGAGAATAGTGGACCTAGAAAGTACAACAGCAGAATTGGAACAATACACACAGCAAGCAGAGGAGCAAATACAAAGCTCAACACTCAACTGCAAGCAACCATCCTGTAAGATGAAGATTTAGAAAACAGATCGCAACAACTTCAGAATTAAGGACCTGGCGGAAGGAGTAGAGGGTCCTGACCTGGAGGCCTTCGTGGTGGGCCAATTTGCAGAGCCAACTGAAGACACGCAGTTCAAAATCAAGGTGAAAAGAGTACACAGAGTGGGAAGGTCCTGACGGGAGAGAGAAAGTGAGGTGAAACTCCACTCAGTCAAAGTAAAAGAGGCCGTACTACAAGCAGCAAGAAAGAGAGATATGGTGTCTTTTCAGCTACCTGCGCCCTGTACCAATATTTAGTGAAAGCAACACTGCCCTCTCGCCAAATGTTCTGCCCAATGACAGAAGAACTTAACAAAGAGCACATCAGGTATCAAGGGACATCTCCCTTTGGCCTAACATTTAAATATTGTGATAGAGCCCACCATGTGTTGGACCTAAGAGAGGCCATGAAGTTACAGGAGATCCTGCTCCTGGAGGGACAACAGCCGAGAATGATGCAAGATTCTCATGCATGGGACCCCCTGGGCTCCCGGGAGTTGGCACATGGCTTTCCCAGAGAAGAGCACGGTCCTACAAGAGATGCTAACCAGTTGCTGAAGGAAACAGTAAACAGCGGTTGCTCAAGCAAAGCTCTCAGAGGTGTTTGCCAGAAAGTTGTATTTTGGGGTTTGTGCTCTCCACTTTTAGTGTGGAGACGATGTTGCAAAACGTGTAAATAGTTTTACGATAAAATGGTGCCTCCAAAATCTAAATTTTAATAATACCAGATCGATTGTAATGCAATTCGTTTTACATAACTGTCTCTTCAACACCTCTTTAGGGGTACTAAGGGCTGTGTAAATGCAGCTACAACTAAAATCAAGCACTTCCCATCCCAGTTGTTAACTCTATGCACTTCCACCCAAAAAATCTCTCTCAAGTCCATTCCATCGGCCAGGGGGTACATCTGGGCTCGGCGCTGAGCCGGTTACTGTTCAATCTATATGTTCAGCCTTTGGCAGCGGTCGCCAGACAGTGGGACCTTACCATGGTCTCATATGCTGATGATACGCAGCTTGTGGTGACCTTGGCTGACAGCTCCTCTCCAAATGCCTCCAGGTTTAGAGCCGGGATGAAGACTGTAGCTGAATGGATGGCTACCAACTGCTTGCAATTAAATGCCAACAAAACCGAGGTTTTGCTGATTGGGAAGAACGCGAGTTTGTGGAGCGAACGTTGGTGGCCGACTGCTCTGGGTAATATCCCCACCACAAAGGAAGTGGTAAAAAATCTGGGGGTATGGGTCGATTCATCCCTTAGTTTTCAGGTCCACACCAGGAAAGTAGCTGGTACGTGTTATGTTATGTTAATTTTGATTTATATAGCACCAAATCACCTACAGGTCTCTTAGCGCTTGCTTTGGGAACCCGTCCTGGCTTTTCCCTGCGAGATAACCCCTACTGAGTATCCCCAAGGTGAAGACCAGGCATCCCATCGCGGTGGGGCCGTAGTGGAGATTAAGCAAGCTATTGCCCAGAGTTGCAGAGTGTGAACCCATGAATCGAGTAGGCACCGAGGCGAGAATTGTCGAGTCCGTGGACATTTTGAGCTCAAGACCCTGCCGCGTCTGGAATTGAACCCTGGGCCCGGGACTGACCTCTGCATCAGGGTCTGCCTCCTCTAACCAGTGAGCCACACTTATCCACATGTTATGGCCTTCTGCGGGTTCTTAAGCCCCTTCTGAAATTCTTTGAACCATCAACATGTCAGCTGATTGTCCCCTCGACTATCTTATCTCGCCTGGACTACGCCAGCTCCCTTCTGTTGGGTGGCAAACAAGGCAGAAACACTTTTGTTGCAACGTGTCCAAAATGCTGCTGCCAGAGCCCTGGTGAGACTCCCGCGATTCTGCTCTGCCTCTGGCATCATTCGGAGACTTTACTGGCTCCTTATGGAGAAGTGTATTCAATTTAAGACGTTGTGTATCTCATTCAAGATTTTGAACCTTGCTACGCCTAGCTTAGTGTTCCTAGGGTGAAGCGTTGCCGTGCTGGGGGGCGTTCCTTTCGCTGCTTGGCAGCTAAGTTATGGAACTCCCTGCCCCCACAGATTCACAGTATTGATTGTCTGCTTATCTTCAGGAAAGCCATTAAAACCCTTCGTTTTCCTTTAGTTTAGTTCTGATGGCTGTCTGCTGTTGTTGTTCAGTTGTTGTGTTTGTTCTGCTTCTCTGATGCTGAAAGCGCCGGGACGCCCCTTTGCTGGGGCAGCTGCGAGCTATACAAGCCCCGATAACATAACATAACATACTGAGGGTCTCATTTATGAGAAATGACGCATCGCTGTGTGAAAGCAGCGATGCGCTATTTCTCAGTGTGCACTCCTTGCGACATTCCTGATGGGTCAAATTTAATGTATGACGCATCATGTCGCAGGGAGTTACAGATACGTCAGTATTTCTGGCATATCTGTAAGCGCAAATGTGACGCATTGCTGGAGTGTGTCACAAAAGTGACGCAACTCCAGCAATGCATCCTTTCACAGGGGCAAGTCCCATGTGAAAGGGCCTGTGTCAGTCTTACGCCTGCTGTGAGGCAGGTGCAAGATTTTGACGCAACGGCGTCCTCGAAGTGATGCAGTAAAATCTCATAGATTTAACTGCGTCACTTCTACGAGGCTTTTTGCGGGGGAATGCCCCCCTGCATACATTATACCTGACGCAAGTATAATGTAGCGCAGGGGTTTACAAAGTGACGCATCTGCTTAGATGCGTCACTTTGTAACTTGTGCGCAACAGGAGGCATGTTTTACACCGCCGATGTGTCACAAAAAGGGACGCATTGGAAGCGCAAAACTGACGCAAGGCCTCATAAATGAGGCCCCAAATCTCTGTCATAAGAATGGTTGGAGTGATTTGATTAATTAAAGCCAGAACTGCTCCCCAGCATCCTTTATACTTTTACATTTGCATTTCATTCAGAGAAGCAGCTGATAACGGTCTAAATTTGCAGTCCACACATTTTGAATTGCAGGGACCAGTGAAGCTGGGGAATGCACGGCCCCCTTCCCAGGACTCCAGGGCCCCCCTGGGTGTCACGGGCCACAGATTGAAGACCTCTGCCTTACTTAAACTACAACAGACCGCTTATGAACATGGCAAGGGCACACTTAGCAAGGCAGCTCCGAATCAAGTGGGAGAGGGGAATAACGGGGAAGGAAGGAGAGGCGGCACAACTGAACTTTCGCCACTCCACCGACCTCCCCCAGGTGTCGGCGACCCAGAACGAGCCTCCGGGTGCTCCAATCAAGGATGATGAAATACATTAGGTAATAGGGGTTTGATTCTTCATAAATCACCAGGGCCAGATGGCCTTACGGCCCAGTTTTTAAAAATGAACTATTCTGACCTGGTCGCTCATCTGATCATTCTTTTTGATCACATAGCGGTGGAACAACCAGCTACGCACTCGATGAGAGAGGCTCTGGGAGGATGGGAGGACGTGCCTCCCGCATAGACTACTAAAATGCCCAAAGAGGTAGGGGGGAATCCATTTTAAAGAAAGAGCAGATAGCCTGTGGCCCTGATTAGCAGGGAACCAGGCCAACTAAGTCGAAAACCAGCTAAACACAAGGCAAAAAATCTGGGGTAACCATAGTCAGGTATCCACCTTCCTACAATGATGGATTCAACCCAGATGTCGGGATAGAGTCAACAGGATGGCTGGGTGGACAACCTTCCCCTCCCACACACTCCTATTCTCTTAAACCCAGCTTTCCCATCGGGAATGGAGCCTTGTCCATTCGACGCCGGGAGGGAGGGGTGCTGTCTCACTCTAGCAGATTTGTTCCATAACTGGGTAGATTCTGACGTTCGAAAATTGTAGACGGAATTTTAACCTGCCGGCTGCAGAACTCTTTATTTATCTACAGCTGAAGCATTGGGCATTGACACCTGATAGAATAGAGACGTAATTTGCGTTTTATACGTGCCCTTTGCTCTTTGATATGTTAGCATTTATATGACTAATACACAATAGTAGTGTAAGAAGTATAAGATTTACTTATTTGACATAAAAGTTAAGTTACCTAGGCTGACATCTGTGCTGTCATTTTAGTTAGAAGGACGCCATGTTCTGACACAATCAAAACTGTTGCCGGCCTACCCGAAACTGGCCATAATGTGGCTGTGCCTGGGAGCCGCCAAGTTGGCGACAGCTGACGCTTGGAAAAAGACAGAGACCCCTCCCTCACGCTATGGCAGGCTCTGACCATGGAAAGGATGGCTGACATGTTCACTTAACCACACAATCCGCAGTCCAGGCGCATTTTCAAAGCCTGTATCTGCCGATTCATGAATCAGAGTTTAGCATTCGCTCTATCAGGCATGCGTCAATCAAATCATAATTTGCATATATGAATCGGATGGCTATCTAAGTGGCTATGTGTGCAAGTGTGTGCTTGTATTCCTTGTGAATAGCAAACCTTCACACCTGGATACACGCAGGCTCCTCTGGGCATGCGTCAACTGAATTTGCATATTTACCTTTGCGAATCTGGTGTTCAGATTTCCGGGTGTCTGACAGGGTCTGATGACAATCTGCCCCACACCCCAGAATGTGGGGCTGCCCAGACTGGAAGATAAAGCTCCAGGCACCCTAAAGTCTCCTGTGTCTTGTCTCTCGTCTGATGCCTGGTGTCCCTGTGAATGTATTGTGCGCAGACTGACTCGTCCCTGCAGGGGACCCTCATAAGAGGGTGGCCCCTTTAGTGCCACAGGATGGCACACTGGCAGCCCAGTGTGCAGAGACTCCTTCGGGGTCCCGCTCGTCACTTTCGGCCGGGGTGGGGCGCGGGGAGAGATATAAGTTCCTCCCCCGCCCACCGGGCGGCCTCTTTGTCCCTCACCCTGATGTCGTTTTTCTCCCTACCGCTTACCTGGCGTAATCAGGGTGGGGGAAAGGATTTTCTAATCTTTTTATTTCTGTTACAGGCGGAGTTACAGGGCGATCCAGCGGCGGAAAGGTACTCAGGAGTACCCTCTTCAGGAGCACAAAGGGTGCTGAGGCCTAATATCCCCAGGAAGTCTGTGCGGTGGACATTGAGGTGCGACGGTACCCCGTCTGTCCTTCGGGCGGTTGGAAACCTGCACAACCGGGGGTCGCTTGAACGCTCTGCCCCTCGTAGGGGGGGCGTGAGCAAGAGGGTGGACCGATGGTTCACCGGAAGTGGGAGTGGCTATCCCTCACCATAACCGCTAAGCACTGATTGGCTAAGGCCACGATGCAAGTTGGCCCATCAGGTGGTAGGCCGCGAGGGGCGGTTTGCGTTTGGATCGTCTGTAAGATAACCCACCATGTTGGCATATTTGGTATGCTAATAAACCTGCAGCGACTTTCTCCACCAAAAAGTTGTCTTGTCTGCTTATTTATGTTACATGTATGTTGCTGCGTGAGGGCTGGTGAGTGTGGCCTATAACTGATGCCCTCTGGCAGACACTGGCTCTGTGGGCAAGGAAAGAGCATACAAGGCCTTACTGACAGTAATTCACTTACTAAGACGACTAATGCGCAATCACTTACTGCCTGCAAGATAACAGGATACAGGAGACCTTGGCCGAACTGGAGGAAGTCGTAAGACTGCAGATGAGCCTGGCACGGATGCACCGGAAGTGAAAGGGATCAGGGCAGGGGAAGCACAGCAAAACAACAAACCCAAGTAACAGTCTTAATGGAGAATCTAATGTTCCAAGCCGCATGCAAGGATGGAGACTTTGCCCTTCCTTGGTTTGCTTTCTTTCCCTCTCCAGTGGTGAGCAGGGCTGCTTTGCTGAGCCTCCCTCTCAGCCCCCAGAAGAAGGAGGTCCCGAAGGCCCCCCCAGCTCCACTGAAGATCAGCGTCAGCGATAAAAGCTTCCACCCCCAGAGGAGGCGCAGAGAGATTGAAATGCTAATTTACACACTTCTTATCAGCTCAGCATCAGTCATAATGCGGCAGGCCCGGGAGGCGCGCGGCGCTGCCGAAAATTTTTATTTTACGCAGAAAATCGGTTTGCAGATTGAAGAGTGGTTTGTTGAGACGCTGTTTATCTACAAATCAAAGAGACTCCATTATAAGCAGATGCGGCGCGAGGCGTCTCTGTGAGGTAAAAGAGGGAGGCAGGAGGCAGACGCACCTGTCGGAGGCCGCCAGCATCACCTGGCCGCTGTCTGTCCCTCCACCCCGTCCAAGGAATGCATGTGTATTTATTTATGCATGTATTTATTTATTGCTTAGTTTTTGCAATTTTTATATAGCGTGGAGTTGACCTGGATGCATCAGAGCGCGTCACAATAAAGCCAGAACATGTCAATAACAAATAGAAAGTAGACATGTACATGAGAGGTGGAGTGGATACCACGTTAGCCCCCCACTTCCCCCCCTCCAGATAGAGCGCGTCACTCACATTCAATGTAAAGCACAGCAGTGAAGAGCACTATTTTAATGTATATTGTTTTCCTAAACAACTGTTGTTCTGCTCATCTCAATATTAGATGAGCAGCGCCACCATGTGGTAGACTGTTCTATGTATGGTGTTGACACCGGAAACCAATTTAGAGCCGGTGCTGAGCACCTGAAAGCACCGGCTCAAATTAAGCACTAGGTAGGAGCGGGTTGGGCCGGGAGTCGTTCAGAGAGAAGAGCTTTGAGGTCTTTTTTAAGGTGACCTGATGTGGGATTCCAGATTCTTGTGGCGTTTCCAGAGACAGACTTGTTCATGTATCACTCAAGCTGGAAGATGGGGTGTTTGAGGAGGAACGGTTGAATATCGGTCGGGCTGGAGAGGTACGAGGATAAAGAGGAGCTTTATGAGTGGTGCCGGAGGTTTGAAACTGAGCCCTCGCCTCTATGAGAAGCCATCGAAGGGGACGTCGGATGGAGGCGATGTGGTCATGAAGGAGGCTGGCGCAGGTAGGACCGCTCTTGGTGCACATAGGTGGACTTTGGGAATGCCGGATCAGAGTACAATCCTGCTGTTGAGTCTGGAGAGCACGAGCGCCTACACAACAAATTCACGTTTTTCTGCTGGAATCAGGTTCCTGATTCCCCAGCGCAGCCTCAGCTGGAACTGGGCCCTCCTAGCCACGGAGGAGACCTGGGCCCTCCAAACCCAACCACCATTACTGCCACCTTCTACCACTATCAGCACCACCACACCCACCAATACCAGTAACACAACCACCGCCATTCTATACCAGCACCACCAATACATCAACCACCTATACCGCCAGCATATACCACTATCAGCAGCACCGATCCCCTCAACCACCATTACTGCCACCTTATACCAATATCAGCACCAACAAAACTACCACTGCCAATCCCAAGAACACAACAACCAATTCTGCCACGTTACACCAGACTCAGCACCACCACACCCATCAATAACACAAACACCAATTCT
This sequence comes from Lissotriton vulgaris, assembly GCF_964263255.1. NCBI lineage: Eukaryota > Metazoa > Chordata > Amphibia > Caudata > Salamandridae > Lissotriton > Lissotriton vulgaris. Next base: position 17,850 of record NW_028250725.1, read on the forward strand.
GCTACTCCATGCCAGCAATCACAAATACCGCCACCTTATACCACTATCAACACCACAAAACTGCCAATACCAATACCACAATCAAAAATACTGACACCTTATACCACTATCAGCACCACCAAACTTACCACTGCCAATACCAATTACACAACAACACAAACTGCCACCAGTACCACCACCAACAACACCATGACCACCACCACTCAACAACACCTGGGCCACCACCAACAACACCAGGGACACCACCAACAACAACACCAGGGCCAGCACCAACAACACCAGGGCCACCACCAACAACTACACCAGGGCCAGCACCACCAACAACACCATGACCAACACCAACAACACCAGGGCCACCACCAACAACAACACCAGAGCCAGCACCACCAATAACACCATGACCAACACCGACAACACCAGGGCCACCACCAACAACAACACCAGGGCCACCACCAACAACAACAGAATGGCCACCACTACCAACACCTCCAGGGCCACCACCACCAACAACACCATGACCACCACCACAAACAACACCATGGCCACCATCACCAACAACACCAGGGCCACCACCAACACCAACACCAGGGCCAACAACAACACCAGGGCCACCATCACCAACAACACCAGGGCCACCACCACCAACAACACCATGACCACCACCACCAACAACACCAGGGCCACCACCACAAACAACACCAGGGCCACCAACAATCACACCAGGGCCAGCACCAAAAACAACACCAGGCCACCACCACGACCACCACCACCAATACCACCAGGGCCACCATCACCAACAACACCAGGGTCACCATCTCCAACAACACCAGGTCCTCCAGTACCACCACCAACAACAACAACCATGACCAACACCAACAACTCCAGGGCCAGCACCACCAACAACACCATGACCTGCACCAACAACACCAGGACCACCACCAACAAGAACACCATGACCACCACCACCAACAACACCATGGCCACTACTACCAACACCACCAGGGTCACCACCAACAACAACACCAGGGCCACCACCACAAACAACACCATGACCACCACCACCAACAACACCAGGGCCACCAGTACCACCACCAACAACAACACCATGACCACCACCACCAACCACACCATGGCCACTACTACCAACACCACCTGGGTCACCACCAACAACAACTCCATGACCACCACCACCAACACACCATGACCACCCCCACCACCAACTCCATGACCACCACCACCAACAACACCATGACCACCACCACCACCAACGCAAACACAAGGAGATGACGGACAGAGTGCTGAAACTTTTCAGACACTCATTCCCAGTCACAGACCTGGGTTGGATTCATCATCATTCTTTAGCCCACTTCAGAACCTCAGTTCAGACCCAGCTAAATGCAAATCAGTCTGACCCTGTGCCTCATGGGAACATTCCAGCCCGAACTGCCAAGCTAGGTCTTACCTAAACCGGAAACAAGCATCCCGGGACTGGTTTCTGGCATTCCAGCCGTCTTCAGCCAGGCTTGCTTGAATCCAGTGACAAAGTGAGCAAGGGACACACGTCTGAGCATACCCTGCCAACTTAGGGCAAACAAAGCAAACAGAAGGAGATGACGGACGGAGCGCTGAAATGTTTCAGACACTCACCCCCAGTCACACATCTGGGTTGAATCCATCCTTGTAGGAAGGTGGATACCTGACTATGGTTACCACAGATTTTTTGCCTAGCGTTTAGCTGGTTTTCGACTTAGTTGGCCTGGTTCCCTGCTAATCAGGGCCCCAGGCTATCTGCTCTTTCTTTCAAATGGATTCCATGTACCCTAGGTGCATAACTAAATTGGCTTGGGTCACCTTATCAGCCCCTGTACAGTGTGCTATAGGTGCCCAGGGCATAGTTGCATCCAAGGCCTACCAGGGGCTGCAGCATATCTTTTGCCACCCCTGGCTGGCTATCCAAATTGACACAACTGGCTGATCACTCAGCTGGGGCAAGGTGGTGTAATCACCCCTTGCTTAGATATAGTATACCTATATCTAAACCTATATCTGGACATATATATACCTATAAGTCACTCCTTTGGCAGGCCTTAACAATCCTGGAGGCAGAGTGCTTGGTTTTATGTGAGATGGTGCTCTAGCATGAGCTGAGCCTGTCTGCAGCTGTCGGGACCAACTCCCTTAGCTGTTCTGGGATATTGCCATACCATATACTCTTAAGTGTATTATAATCCTCGCGGTTACTTGCTAACTTTGGTTTGGCTTTATCAAAACATGTCGTGTAAGGTGTCATACGATTTGGAATACTATCCCCTCGGCAGTTCTGTTGACGGGGGTAGCATTCCACCCCTCTAGAGGGAGAAGACATGTTACTTTGCTAAAACACGGTTAATCCTAACCAAAGCCTCAGCATCACAAAATGGATGCTGCTGCCCAACACAAGTCTGGCCTCCTGCTGCTGACCGAAACTTGGCAGAGGAGGCCTGGACAAAGGGTTTCCTGTTGCAGGGAGGTGCTACACCTCCCCAGACAGGAGATAGTGGATTGGGGCAGGGAGGGCTGAAAGAAACTAGACACTGCCTGGGGCGCACAAGGCGTCCCATGCATAGCCCAGTTCAAACCGGTGCTGGGGCACTCCAGCCCCAGCTCTGGCGTGAAACTGGACAAAGAGAAAGGGGTGTAACCACCCCCTTCCTGGGTCCCACCCATAGGAGGGACCTAGCAGGTGATCCAGCCCCTTGACTTGGAATAAAGGTGGGAGCTGTGCTAGTGCACCTCAGATTATCCTGACTGAAACTTATGAAACGAAACTCTGGACCCTTCGACATCCCACTCGACTTGGAAGACTGAAGAATCTCCGTTGTGGTCAAGGAGTACCACCCTGTACAAACAGGCACCATCCAGCGCCTTACCGTTTGCTTTGTTGCAGTTCCTGCCAGAACTCGAGCAACAGAGATCAACAAGACCCATCGTCCCTGCCTTCCAACAGCCCGATCCACAGTCCTAGCATGTCTGAGACCCGTGGAGGCGACCTGAAGCGTGGGGCTGGCCATCTTGGAAAAACTACGAAGTGCTGACCGTGCAACTCCCAAGGCTCCCTCGATGCTGTGCCTTGGGGTTTGAGAAGCCCCACCTCCGAGCAGCTTTTGCACCAAAGCTCACCCCTCCACACTCTCCGAGTGCTGCGTGGGGCCCTTCTGTATCTTTCTGCTCGACACGTTGGTCCGGTTGCTTGCCCGTTGGCTAGTGGCCCCAGTACCGACGAACCTTTGAATTTGCTCTGCCAGTCCGGTTGTTCTGGACTGGCTATTGCTCCCATGAAAAGGAGCACCCGCTCTGACCTTGCTGGTCCGAGTAAGAAGCGATCTTTGAATCCTGTGTAGGTTGCGCTTGCCAAGGTTTGTTTGCTCCAATCCGGAAGCCGACACTGCCGACAGCGAGAGCTTTTGTAGGACAGCTCGTGATCCACTCCTGGACATCCTCGGTGCCCCAGAGTCCGCGTGGCAGCGGAGACCAGCTTCACGACAACCACCTGATTGCGCCCGACATCGCCTGGTTCCTTCCTGGTTCCACCCTGGTCACTGCTGAGTGAACCAGACTCTGTCCCCTCTGCTTTCAGGTACTCTACATCTTCGATCCACCCTTGGATCGCACCGGACACTTCTCTTCTGGCCGCCTGAAGCATCTTCATTTACAGGCTCCATAGATCTACACGACGAAAGCCGACACAACTTTGCACCTGTGAACCCGTTTCCTGTGGGTGAGGTAACTCTTGAACGCCGGTGCTCCTGTAGTGGTATACAACTCTACTGTCTAAGTCTAAAGTTATGTACTTCTAGTCCATTCGTAAGACTCTTAAAACAGTAACTCGATAACTTTTACGCACCATTGACTTTGCATTGGTGCATGTGTGTGCTTTTAGCGCTGCACCCGATTCCCGCGGGCTTTTCCCGACTTCATCACTGCTAGTCCCAATTAGTCCCAGCGATTCCCCAGGCCCCAGGCCTGACCACTGTTCGATTAGTGATACTTATACCACTTATTTAGTATATGCTTTGAGTGGCCCCTGGCCTCATCCATAATTGTGCAACTTTCATATGTATAACTGTGCTTTTTTTTAAACGCTTGTACTTCTATACTCATAAAGAGTCTAGGGGATTATTCTCAGAATAAATACATATATTTTTATAATATATACTTGTGTGGTGTCCTTTCATTTGATAATACAGGATTGTGATTGGTAAAACAGCTCGCTTAACACGACCTCTTGAGTTTAGCCTTTAAGGCTGCTTAGTCCATGCTACCCCTAGGATAGCTTGTCTACAAGGTTGACTTACAACCAGACACCATAAGGGATTGTTTGGACTGATACAAGGTGCCCACAGAATTGGAGACATCATATATCAGGCCAACTTCTCACAATCCTCATTCTTTATGTTACTTTACCACCTTAGTTCAGACCAGGCAATACCAAAGATGATGGACAAAGCGTTTAAACAAATCAAACACTCGCCCCCAGTCAAAAGATCTGGGTTTAATCCATCACCGTTCTTTAGCCCACTCTGCCACCCCAGTTCAGACATGGCTATATGCAAATCAGTCTGACCCTGTGCCTCATGGGAACAGTCCAGCCCGAACTGCCAAGCCATGTCTTCCCTGGACTTCCGAGGATCAGTTTCTGGCATTCAAGCCGTCTTTAGCCCGGCTTGCTTGAATCCAGTGGCAAAGTGAGCAAGGGACTCACGTCTGAGCATAATACCCTGCCACACTTATGGCGGCCAAAAGCGGTACAAAAGGGGGTGGTGATGGACGGAGCATCTGAATCAATCAAACACTCACACCCAGTCAAAAGATCGGGGTTTAATCCATCACCGTTCTTTAGCCCACTCTGCCACCCCAGTTCAGACATGGCTATATGCAAATCAGTCTGACCCTGTGCCTCATGGGAACAGTCCAGCCCGAACTGCCAAGCCATGTCTTCCCTGGACCGGAAACAAGCTTCCGAGGACCGGTTTCTGGCATTCCAGCCGTCTTTAGCCCGGCTTGCTTGAATCCAGTGGCAAAGTGAGCAAGGGACTCACGTCTGAGCATACCCTGCCACACTTATGGCGGCCAAAAGCGGTACAAAAGGGGGTGGTGATGGACGGAGCATCTGAATCAATCAAACACTCACACCCTGTCAAAAAATCTGGGTTTAATCCATCACTGTTCTTTAGCCCACTCTGCCACCCCAGTTCAGACATGGCTATATGCAAATCAGTCTGACCCTGTGCCTCATGGGAACAGTCCAGCCCGAACTGCCAAGCCATGTCTTCCCTGGACCGGAAACAAGCTTCAGAGGACCGGTTTCTGGCATTCCAGCCGTCTTTAGCCCGGCTTGCTTGAATCCAGTGGCAAAGTGAGCAAGGGACTCACGTCAAAAGTCAAAGTCAATTTTTGTTTTATTTGTTTTGGTACTCTACTGAGGACCACAAATATAAAAGCAGTTTTCATAGAAAAAGTCATTAGGGATTAATATAATGTTAAAAAAGATTTAAAAAATGTATAGAAGTTATAACATACCAATTCATTGGGTGGTTGTTTACACACAAGTAACAGATCTTTTACTGTAGTAATTCTACATTTACGATATATCGGGTCAAGGTATCTGGACCGTGCTGTTACTATGTTTGGGTAGGGACATACAAATAGGATATGCTCAATGTTCTGATCACCCCCTTGACAGAATGTACATATCGGGGATCCGCCTGGTGTCCATCTTGAGGTGAAAGTCAACACTGGTAAAATCCCTAAGCGCAGCATTGTTATTGCCCTTCTTGCACTATGTGTAAGGGAGAACCCTATATATGGCTGTGCTTGCTTGTATTCCAGTGTCTCAACGTAGAATTTATATGAAGATAACTTGCTACAGTGTGCAAAATCAAGATCAAAGCTCAATTTAGGCATGAAACATTTTAGAAAAAGTTTCAATTGTCTGGTCGACCAAGTGAGCAGAATATCTTTATTCAGTTTAGCAATTTTGAGTGCCGCTGTCATATTCTTAAGGAATGTAAGCTTTGTCGCATCTAATTCAAAAGTCTCGATCTTTTGCAAGGAACACAGTGATCCTTTGTTAGCGTGCAAGATATTATAGGCCCATCTGATAACGTTGGCAACAGCTGTAGCATAAGAACTTGTTAAAGAGAATTCTAGTCTTAAGGCTTGGACAGGGGTAGATTTTGAAACCTTCAAGATTTATTTCAAAATTTTCCCTTCTTTTTGGTCCATATAAGTCCATTGCTTTATTGGTATATGTTCAGTAGCGTATGATAAAACCAGAGGAATCTTTGCTCTATATACTTTTAACAATGAAGAGAAGTGCCTATTTCCTGTAGCAGAGTACAATCTGGAGAGAGCCCCGGCGTGTAATTCTGATTTCCTCTTTAGGTTATTTATCTGTTTTATATTTTGTAAATTCTTTGAGAAAATCCTGCCGAGGTAGGTGTATTCGTCGACTTCTTCTACTTTTTCTCCACCAAGCTTCCAGCAATATTTTACACTTTGTTTCCTACCAGAAAAGGCGACCACTTTAGTTTTCGTTAAGTTTGGGATTAGAAAGTGATCCTTTGAGTATTCATGTAAAATATCTAGGAGCTTTTGCAGACCAAAGGGCGTAAGGTCCAACATTACTATATCATCTGCATATAGCAGAGCGTGTATACTTTGTGCAGCGATTTTGGGAGGCAAACTTGAATCTTGTTGCAGATGGTATGGCAAATCACTTAGATATAATGAAAATATTATCGGTGCTAAAAGGCACCCTTGTTTGAGCCCATTAGCCGTTCTGATTGATTTAGTTAAACCTTTTTCACTCCCCATTTGCACCTGACACCACGTGTTAGTATGGAGATTAATTATGACCTCCAGTAGATATTCAGGGATTCCCAATCTCCTTAACTTTTTCCACAATGTAGGTCTGTCAACGCGGTCGAAAGCAGTGGAATAGTCAATAAATGCTGCATACACTGGCTGTGATTTTCGGACAATATATTTGTCGAGAATGGTCTGGAGAATTGAGATATTGTCAGTGACAGAGTGCTTTGGTCTAAAGCCTGCTTGGAACATTGGTATTAAACCCTGCGAGGAGGCCCAGTCTTTTAGTCGATCCAACACTTCTGCGGCGAAGATTTTCCCTGTAGCATCCATCAACGCTATTTGGCGATAGTTACCAGCAATATTTTTATTCCCCTTTTTGTAGATGGGAATTATAATGCTTCCCTGCCATGACTTTGGTATTTTCCCAGTTTTTTTTTTTTTTTTGGTGTAAGATTTTTATTTACAGTTGCCATCAAAATAACATCAGTACATCTGGTCATTCGTATACTTCTCATGATAATGCAATGGTTCGTACTGTCACACAGCTATTCAGCCGACAACCCTCCGGTCCGGCAGCGATTGTTCGAAATGATGTGAAATGCAATCAGGATACAATAAATGAATTTATGAAATCTTACTTTTTCTTTTCCATTTTTTTTTTGTGTTATGTAAAAAAATGAACAGAACAAAACTCGATGGCTCATCCGTGAGATATAGTCACAAAATAGGAAACAATGTCAGTGAAGTGTGCCGATCCCAATTTCCCAGGTAGATACCCTTCCCCCCTCAATCAAGCACCGAACAAAGCCTAAATCCCTGTTAGCAAAGGAACATTCCCCGTCCATCCCCAGAATTCCCCCCCGATTCAATCGACCAGTTCCTCCTCATCCTCCGAGTCGTCGTCTTCGTCCTCCGGCAGCGGTTCACATATGTCTCCCCTGTACCTATTCCATGCTTCCCACACCTTGTTCCATTTCTTTGGGTTAGCTCTCATTTTATACACAGTTCGTTCAGTTAACATCAATTTGTCCATAGTCCTGCACCATAACGCTAATGTGGGCACCTCTGTTACCCCCCACCTCTGCGCCGTGTCACGCTTGGCCACCATTGTTCTGATAGTAACCCACTGCTGTTGTCTAAGATTAAGGTCAGTTCCCTCCCAAATATTCAGTAGGCATAGGCGTGGCTCCGGTGTTAGGGAAGTGTCGAGAGCCTGGGAGATCGTTCTCATGACCTGTTGCCAATACCTCCTTATGGACGGGCAATCCCACAGTGTATGCAATAATGTTCCTTCCTCCCCACATCCCCGGAGACAGTATGGGGTTTCAGCCCTATGCATTTTATGGAGAGTAGTTTTTGTGTAATACACTCTATGTAGTATTTTTAGTTGTATGAGCCTAAACCGAGCCGATACCCCCGCCTCCCTTGGTGACGCCATAGCAGCATTCCAGTCCGTCTCGTCCATAGCTCCTAACTCAGTTTCCCATGTCCATCGTAAACGCTGTAAGGGGTCCGGGAGGTTGTTCAACAGTTTGCGGTATGTAAGTGAAGTGGCACGTGTTTGCATAAAGTCTGTAAGAAGCCGGGCTTCTAGGGGTGATGATTCTGGGGCGGTGGACCCCGGTTCTAGTACTGCCAGCAAAGCGTGCCTTATCTGGATGTACCTATAGGTTTCAGTGGGGCCCAATGCGTATTGTTGTTGCAGTTGTGAAAAAGGAAGTACCCCTGTGGACGTCCAAAGATCTCCCACCGTTGAAATGCCTATATTATCCCATTGGGTAAACCCCTTGCTGGACCTAAGGCAGCCCAACTTTTTAGTGTCCCAAAGTGAAGTCAGCTTTGTAATGACCCCCTTCCACTTTAACCGTGTGAGCGCCCTGTACCATAAAGTAACTGTGTGCTTGGTTGGGCCAATCAGCCCCTTAAGGAGACTCGGGTTGTACAACGGGGCCAACAAACTATGCGTTCCCAGTTGGGCCCTATCAGCCAAATATGCTGGGTCAGCGTGTGGTGCGTGGATCCATTGATTAATTACTTTAAGTTGGGATGCCCAATAATAAAGTTGTATATTCGGTAGTGCTATTCCCCCATCATACCACCCGCGGTTAAGTTTAACGTGGGCAATTCTCGGTGGACGTTCACCCCACAACAGGGTAGTCACCACTGCGGTGACTTTACGAAAGTAGGAGGGCGGAATCACATCTGGGGTGTTTTCCAGAGCATATAGGAGGCGCGGTAGTGCCATCATTTTAAATAAAGCAGCGCGCCCCAGTAGCGTGAGAGGCAAGGCCGCCCAGTGTTGGACATCCGCTTTCAGGCGAAGGAGTGGGGGCGCCAGGTTCCGATCATAGAACACGTTTGTGTCACCGGTGACATGTATGCCCAAGTATTTAAAGGAGACATCAGTCAACACTAGAGGACACTGTTCAGGAAGGACTGGTATAGGGCCTTTCAGGACGTAAAGGACCGATTTTGACCAGTTAATGGTATATCCGGAGGTCGAGCCATGTTTATCACAAAGTGCCAATAATATCGGGACACTCGACTCAGGGTCAGATAAGTAGACCAACATATCGTCAGCATACAGGGATACTCTGTCTTCCCAGGCATCACCCCACTTAATACCTTTCAGCAGTGGTGTGCTTCTAATAACAATAGCGAGTGGTTCGAGGACTAGCGCGAATAATAGCGGGGACAAGGGGCATCCCTGACGTGTCCCACGCTCCAGAGGAATTGCTCGAGAGATGTGGCCATTGGCCGCCACATGGGCAACCGGGTCCGTGTAGAGGAGTCTAATCCAGGATAAAAATTTAGGTCCAAAGCCCATCCGGGTCAGAACTGCAAACAGGTATTGCCACTCTACCATATAGAAAGCCATTCTGGCGTCCAACGACAAAATGGCCGCCGGCCCCTTCAGCAAATGTGCTCGAGCCAATGCACCATGCACCCTGCGGAGATTTAGTGCAGTGCTCCTATGTGGCATGAAGCCCGACTGGTCCGGGTGGATCAGTTGTGATAGGTGCGGGGTCAGTCTATTCGCTATCAGTTTCGCCAAAATCTTCGCCTCTGCATTGAGGAGCGAGATAGGGCGATACGACGTGCAATCCGCGGGAGGCTTGCCCGGTTTCGGGATGGCCACTATAGTCGCTAAGCGCTGGTCCAAAGGCAGTGTCCCGGTTTCTCGGCAGTCCTCGAACATAGCCAACAACGGTAGGCCCAAGGTATCTGTCATTGCTTGGAACCATTCGATCGGTATCCCGTTAGGGCCCAACGCTTTACCTGTATGTAATGCGCCTATCGCCACACAGAGCTCCTCCACCGTGAGGTCCGCTTCCAGTTCAGACACTGCCTCTGGCGACAACGTCTCTACTTCTACATCTTGGAGTGCTAGTTCTGCCGCCTCTGCCGTGACTACCACCCTCGGGGTATAGACTGCCTGAAAGTGGTCCGCTAAGAGGTCAACAATTTTGGAGGGGCGTGTGTGGCACGTCCCTTCCGGGTCCTGCAATTGTAAAATGTGCCTACTGCCGTCTTTTTTCCTGTCCAGCCAGGCCAACAGTTTGTTGGCCTTATCGCCTATATCGTAAACCCTATGCGCTGTTGCCTCTATATTCTCTAACGTCCGACGTTTAAGAAGGTCGTCATGCCGCTGTTGGCAGAGGTGTAGTGTGTGTCGAGTGTCCTCCGACGGTACTGCCATATGGGCCACATTGCCTGTTCCAACTTCAGTTCTAACTCTAGTAGTTCCTGTTTCTGCTTGCGTTTATGGTCGGTAATGGCCGCGATCGCCTGGCCTCGCAACGCCGTCTTGTATGCTTCCCACAGTGTCGTCGGGGAAGATACTGTGCCGGTGTTTTCGTGGAAATAATGCTTAGTAGTTGCTTTCAGGGTTTTTCGGACCGGAGGGAGTTTAAGATAACCAGGGTAGATGGGATAGATTCGCTTGCGCGCCGTTGCTGTGCAGGACAATGTGGCGGTCAGGGGGAATGATCCGATATACCCCGGGGCCTAATCTGCACGTCGTTAATCGTGAGTCTGCCACCCCCCAGTGTAAGGAAATAGTCAATACGGGATAGGCAGTCATGAGTGGCTGAGTAGTAAGAATAATGCCGATCTGTGGGGTGGAGCTGCCTCCATATATCGACCAGTCCCTGTGCCTCCAAAAAGTCCCTGAGTTTCGTTGGGCCTGTGGTGAGTGTGTGAACCGGGAATCTATCCTGTTCAGTATTGGCTAGTGCATTGAAGTCTCCGCCCACCAACAGGTCCCCATCCGGGAGTTCTAGAAGAAATTTGCCCAGGTCCGGAAGTGCCGATGAATGTAGCGCTGGCGGGATGTAGACAGACACCACATTATTGGGCACACCTTCCCATTGCCCACATACTGCCGCAAAGCGGCCATGTTTGTCCATTTTGATAGACTGTTGTATGAAGCGAGATGTCTTTCTCACCCAAATACCCGTCCCTCGGGACCCTGAAGTGAAATCCGAGTGTGCAACCATGTGGTAACCTCGTCTGTCTAAAGCTCTGGTAGCTGCACCCACTAAGTGTGTTTCCTGAAGCAGGGCAATGTCGCAGTTTAATCTCCTGATACACTGAAGAACCAGTCCCCTCTTCACTTTGTCCCCCAACCCCCGGACATTCCATGACATTATTTGTAGCGGCGGCACAGGCCCTATCTCAGTATCCGTTGTTATGTTATTTGGTCGTGGTTGATCCGCCATCGTGTGGACGTGTATGTAAATTGGGATTCCATGGGATAGGACGGAACTGTGGTCGATGGAGTTCTCCCCCTCCATGTGTATCTAATCGCATGTTGGAGTCTTTGTAGTGCTAGAAGATCAGTAGTGGTACACCCGGTGTATGAATGCGGCCATGTGTGACTATGAGAAACATCCAGATGATCAATAGAGCCAAACAACACAAACTAACAAACCATATAAACCCCCCCGTTCCCTGAACTCCCACCCACCCTGCTTCCCTGCTACACAGACTCAAAACTGCCCGCCACCCCAATTTAGCAGAGTGCTTAGACCCACCCCAAGAAAAACACACAGTTACTTGCTCGTTGGGGTGAGGAGTACTCCGGAATTAGCGACCCCTCATACCCTCTGCAGAGGCCCTCGGCCCAGTGTCCATGGCGGTTCCGGCCACAGTCCCAAATAAGAATGTCTCATACCTGTCGAGTATTCATATGTCTACCTCCTGGTGTGCATCGACATTGTCTCTGACTGGCGAGCTTCTGCCACTGTTCATATCAGCATCTCCAGCGTCGTCCCGGTCGTTCGAATGTTGGCCCTTTTTAGTCCGTCCAGGGCGGCGAGATTGGGAGGCAGGGCGCCAGCCGTCCAGCCAGTCTCGTGCAGTCTCGGGGTTGTCGAAAAACCAGGTCCTGTTCTCCGCCACCACCTGGAGCTTGGCCGGAAAGATCATAGAATATGGAAGTTCTCGTCTCCTGAGTTCCTTTTTAACGTCCAGGAAAGTTTTCCGCCGCCTGGCCACCTCCGCCGTGTAGTCCGGGAAGAACGCCACTGTAGAGTTCAGAATTTTCACAGGTGGTGAGACCCGTGCCGCTTGAAGGATGACGTCCCGGTCGCGGTAATTAAACAGTCTCGCTAGGATCGGTCTGGGCGAAGCCCCTGGTTTAGGCTGACCACCCTGGACTCTGTGTGCCCTCTCGACTGAAAAGAAGGCCGACAGTCCTTTAGGTTGAAGGTGTGTTTTAATGAGGTCTTCCACGTACAGATCCATCGCTCTCGTGCCTTCCGACTCCGGAACACCAAGAATACGTACATTATTTCGTCTGGATCGTCCTTCTTGGTCGTCCAGCTTGTCTTTTAGGATTTTGTTCTCCGCCATTACCGCCTCCATGGCCGTCTGTAGTTCCGATACATCCTCAACCAGCGATTTCGTAACCAGTTCCAAGGAACGTACTTTCTCGGCCATTTTGTGAAGATCCGCTCGGATGAGGGTGATTTCAGTCGAGATGGAACCCACCGTCGTCTGGACCTGCGTGAGAGCCTTCATAACATCATCCAGCGTCGCCTTCTTTGTCCCCACAGGTTCACCTGTTTTCGTGGAGGAATGCCTTCCATCCGCCGGAGGGGAAGCGGTTTTGTCGTTAGTGTATCGTTCGATACGCGTCTGAGTCGTACCACCTTTAACACCCTTCCCAGCCATAGTGCGGTCGCGGAAATTAATCAATCAATCAATCAATCATAGACATTTATAGAGCGCTCTACTTACCCGGAGGGTCTCAAGGCGCTGGGGGGGGGGTGCTGCTACTGCCCGAACAGCCAGGTCTTGAGCTTCTTCCTGAAGGCGAGGTGGTCTTGGGTCAGGCGCAGGTCGGGAGGGAGGGAGTTCCAGGTCTTGGCGGCCAGGTAGGAGAAGGACCTTCCTCCTGTTGTCGTTCTTCGGATGCGGGGGACGGTGGCGAGGGCGTGACTGGCTGATCGGAGGTGTCGTTTGGGAGCGTAGAAGTTGATGCGGTTGTTGAGGTAGCTCGGGCCTTGATCGTGTAGGGCTTTGTGTGCGTGGGTGAGGAGACGGAAGGTGATTCTCTTGTTGACCGGGAGCCAGTGCAGGTCTCTTAGGTGTCCGGAGATGTGGCTGTGTCGTGGGATGTCGAGGATGAGTCTGGCTGAGGCGTTCTGGATCCGTTGGAGTCTCTTCTGGAGCTTGGTGGTGGTTCCGGCGTAGAGGGCGTTGCCGTAGTCCAGTCGGCTGGTGATGAGGGCCTGGGTGAAATTATACAGTTCTTCGGAGCGAGGGAGCACCAGGATCATTCGCCGCTACAACGCGGCCCACAGTCAGGTCCAAAGAGAAGCTCCCGCAGCAATGGGGGGAAAAACGCCCCGATGGTCGTAACGGAGCAGACGGTCTGCGTCTTTCCGGCAGAATATTATTTCCTTGGCATTCCAGAGGATCCTCGGGCACCTCCTTCTACGAACCACTTTCAATTATGGCATACGTTCCGTCCCAAGGCAGAGACCTTGCTCGCTGGTCGTCGCGCGGGGTGTTTCTCCAGCACCGATCACTTCCGGTCTGGGGCAGCCGAACAGACCGCACTTCCGGTCGGCTTCACTCGCCACTGGACTTCCCGGAGGTAGGCCTGCGTGTCAATCGATTCAGCACTCGACGATAACTCCGTCATCCGGCCTCCGATTTCCGTCCGGGTACTTGCTGCCAGTTCCGCCCGGTCTCGGGCGTTTGGTGCCTCCGTCTGAGGTGAGATTTAGCCACGGATTAATGTACGGATAGTTGGAGAGGCCGCTTCCCTGCCGGAGCTAGTCCTCTATGCTGCCGCCATGTTCGGCCGCTAGCCACGCCCCCCCCTATTTTCCCAGTTTTAAAAATATGATTGAAGAGGGGTAATAGAATCTGGCTCCACTCCTTGGGGTCTGCTTGCAAGACCTTAATGGGTATTTGGTCAGGACCTGACGCACCAGTACTTCTAGCTTTTCGAATGTGCGTTTCTATAGAAAATGCTGTGGTATTTGCTATCGAAGTAGTTTTGTTTTCTATAGTATTGGCAGTGTCTTTTTTATCAGATTTAGTCAAATTTACCTTATATAGGTCACTCAGATAAATTTCCCAGTCCTGTGGTGGGACTGGAATAGCTTGGAGTTTCTTTTTTGTACCGGTTAATTTGGCAATTAAGGACCAATATTTTCTTTGATTGTAATTTTTTGCCGCAATTTGAATATCAATCCAGTTATTGTCCTGATACATTTTTTTGTGCCTATGCTTCTCTCTTCTCAATTTATTTTTTAATTTATTGATTTCTCGCTGGTTTGAAGGTGAGAATTTCAGGTATTGTGCTCGAATGAGCTTGTTGAGCATTTTCGCAGTCGGTGTTTTCCTGGGTATATTTTTATTGTTCTTCTTGTTATTTCTATTTGTGACCTGTCTTATCATATCCGAGAGAGCACACTTGAGTTTGTTGATAATACATTCAAAGTTTGCTATTAAGTCGTCTGAGTGTTTGTTAGTTTAGAGTTGAGTATATGTAATCACTGCGGTTATATTGTCCAAGGTTGCTGAGTTCCAAAAGATCCGCCTCTGATTGGTGTTGATTTCAATAGTGTTTTTATGGAATGTGATTTGGTTTGCCGAGGAGGGATTAACCATCCAACCGGTATTTAAGTGTAAGAGAGCGTGATCACTATCATCTGAAAAGTTAGTACTCAAATGCGAGACGGTCTCCAATAATTCCATACCGCAGATTATGTAGTCAATAATAGAGAGAGTTCCATTTCCTCGCCTTGTATAAGACGCCGGTATATCTCCTTCCACGTTGCCATTCAAGATTGTCTCATTTAAACTTGGCAAACATGCTAATAACAATTTTCCTCTCTTGTCCGAAGCTTTTCCTTTGGGAAATTTTGGAATGGACATTTCCAGTGTTTCTTCTTCATAGAGGTTTGCCCATTTTTTGATTTCAGTATTTGAGATTTTTCCATTCATATCACCCATTATTAAGTAAGACATATATGCTCGGTCTTCGATTATCTGAGTGATTGCTTCCATGGTGTCCTCAAAAGTGGCATCTTGGTTGGTGCCGGGTGGGGCGTACAGATTAAAAACCAGAAAAGCTTTTAGTGGATCTAAGTTGTGTGTTTTCAGCGATACCTTAATACACTGAAAATTTTCAGAATTAGTCTCGACAATTTCTTGGTCCCATAAGTATTCCTCACTTAACAAAATTGCCAATCCACCCTTTGCATGTCCCCGGCTTGTTGCTTTAGCAGGAATATCATAGACGTAATAGCCCTTCGGACAGAAAGATTTCGTTGCCCAGGTTTCCTGCAGAGCCAGGATGTCGGGTTGATTTTTGGTAGCTTCAATCATTTTATTAGTTGTTTCTCCGGCCATGTTCCATGAAGTGATCTCCAAACCATTGTTAAACAGTAAATTGTTTGTGGTGAATTAATTTATTACTGTTTAGAGTCTCCGAGACCCAGGCCCAAGACTTTATTGTTTTTCTGTCCTCTGTTACTTCTAAGTCTTGGCTCCAAACTTTCCTTTCACCGTTGCTCAAGTGAATTTTCAATGTATCCTTTCTTGAGCGAGTTGATCCTGAATCATCTAGAATGGGATTATTTTTATAATGATTGTCATTTCGGATGTCCAAATTTATTCCAAAGAGATTAGTGTTCCTTTTATTAGAATTAATTTCCTTTGGTGCAGATCTTTCAATAACATCATAACCATATTTATGAATTATTTCTTTTTCACTAAGTATAATCCCGGGGAGTACTGATGACCAGAATGATACCACCACTATTTTACAATTTTCTTTTATCGGGAAGTTCACCAGGTCTATTTCTTTGCTGTTCAACGATTGTAAAGGCGGTATTTTCTGTAAAAGGTTGATTATCCTTCCTCGGTTTAATGGCATGTTATCAATGGGAAAAAGTTCTTCAAATAGTAAGTGTTTAGACAGTGTTGGTTCTCCGCCTAGAGATATTTATCATCATTTTCTCTTAATCCCTTGTTTCTCTGCCCAACTCCTTTGTTAAGTATGGCCGGAATATATTCATCCGCTCTATGATTCAATAATTTTCCTGATTGTGTATTTTTTCTGACACTGGTTGCCTCTATTATCGAAGTATTAGATATTATGATATCATCGTGTCCCTCTTGGTTTTTTTGAGGAGAGATTAGATTTTTAAATTTAAGCTTACGGGTTTTCTTTTTGTTGATTCTTCTTAGCGGTTTCCTTCTCCTTCTTTTTCCCCCTTTTTCTTGGAAGATTTTTATTTGAGGGATCTTTTCTCCTCGATCATCATCAGTTGTAACTTTGGTGGAGTTACCTTGATGTTCCTTATCGCCCCCAGTTTTCGGCGTATTTGTTATTTTTGTTATTTTGTTGGGAACCGAAAAAATGGGGTACTGTTTGATGGTGTCTGAGGGCTCTTCTCTAAAGAGTTTCTTCAAGGAGTATATTTTAGCATCCTTATGATTTTTCCGAGTTTTCGTTATTGGTTTTTCAAATATTATTATGTCAGATGTTTGTGTACTAATGTCACATTTAATTTGAGACACTGTACTTTGGATGGTATTAGTAGAATTGTTATTATATACTTGCATCGCGTCGAAGGGCGTGGCTTGGACGCCGATGGCGATGGTCGCCTGAGAGCTCGGCTCCGGGACTGAGCCCGCGTTGATCCTGCAGATCGGAGTCCGCGGGGCACCCTAGCCCCCGCAAACGGATGATCAGACTGATTGGGACCTGTTGTGACACCTGGTGAAGCTCGAAAACCGATTGATCCGACGGAAAATCGAAGTTTGAGGACCCGCGGGGTGTGACCCAAGATGGCGCCCGGACCTTCTCGACTCCTTGGCCGGGACCCTCCGCCCAGAGGAGCATCGTTGGGCGCGCCGCACCCTCCACCTCCTATCTCCCTATGATCTGATGGCCTGGATGTCGATTTACTCGGAATCTGAGTACGGTGACCGATCCCGGACGGTCTGAGGACCGAACTGCTGTTGACCTCGGAACACGGAAGTTTGGCGACCCTGGGTGTGGAACCGACCCCTGTGCCGCACCCGGCTGCACCCCGCCGAGCGACTGAACTCCATGGGCAGCACGACGCCTTGGCGCCACAAAGTCTCCGGCGACGTTGGTGTCCCTCGTTCCAGATCCTCATGGGCCAAGCGGGCCTACCCGACCTGGCGCCGATTGTCCCCGCCTCCTCCTCAGCGCCCTCCGACGACACGGTGGTGGCGCGGCCCGAGGTTGCAGAAGAACAACAGGCCCTGGAGACCGAGGTCGACGACCCCCGGCTCCACAACAGCCTACCGGGAGAGATATAGTCGTCGCCCGCATTCGGTGGTGCATCTGACTGACTTTCCACCGCGGGACTCCAGGCCCATAGGGAAACCGAAAGGACCTAAGGGGACCACCCCGGCCGACTCGGATTCGGAGGCGCCGGACAAAGACGATCGTGGGGACCCGGAGAGCTCTGGTGGTCCTCACTTGCAACAACAATTTGACCGGGTCCTGGAGGCGATAGCGACCACGCGCTCGGCCCTCCAGCAGGACATTGCCCAGGTGGTGACGAGCTTGGGCCTCCTTAGAGCGGACCATGGCAAGCTCTCGGATAGAGTCAAGGAGGTGGAGGGCTCAGTGAAGACCTTAGAGCCCGCGCAGAAGACCCTAGCTGCGACAATGAAGGATGCCCTGTCCCGGATTGAGGCCCTGGAACGGAGAGCGGAGGATGCGGAGGGACGTAACAGGCGCAACAACATTCGAGTGGTGGGCCTGCCGGAGAAGATCGAAGATGGCGATATGGTGGCCTACTTGGAGGCCTGGCTCCGGGACACGGTGGCCCCTGAAGGCCTGTCCTCCTTCTACACCCTGGAGCGGGCACACAGGGTGCCAGCGAGGCCGCCGAAGCAGGGCCGCGCCCCACAGCCGGTGGTGGCACGTTTGTTGCATTTCAGGGACAGAGACCTCCTCCTTAATGCCGCCAGACATAATGGCCCTTACAAGGTGGAGAATAGCCAGGTAAACATCTTCCCGGACTACACGTATAAGACCCAGCGCAAACGGTCCTCATTCCTGGCGGTCAAGCGCGAACTTCGGAGCGAGGGCATCCAATACTCGCTCCTTTTTCCCGCAAGGCTCCGCATAATCGTGGACGACAAGACCCAGTTCTTTGACTCCCCGGAGGAGGTCTGTAACTGGCTCGAACTCTACAGGGCTGGTAAAGATGGCTTCAGCTCGTCATCCCAGGCGGCTGCAGACCCTGGACAGCGACGGCGGTCCAATAGGCTTCGGGGTCGCCGTGGCCAGGCAGGCAGGCCTACTACTGTGGAGACATCGGAGGAACGGAAGGGAGTGCGGGAGGTATTGTCTACGCTGTCTGGTTCGCGAGAAGGCCCCATTGCCGAGGAAACGGACCCTGGAGACGAGGGGGCACCTGCGGACTCGGACGAATCGGTGGCCGACAGTGCCCACATGCCGGTGATCACTCCGAACTCGGTCGAGGACCTTTTGGATGGACAGGGATGACGGGGTGAGCTACGTCCGTTTGCGTGGGGGTCTGCGGCGGGAGGTGGCAGGGGTTAGGTGATTGCCCATGAACTCCGGTGAAAATAGGGGAGGGGTGCCCTGCTCGTGACATAGCTTTAGTTTTGGGCTCACTTTAGTCCCGGTAGCTCGGGAGTCGAGGGCCCATTACCGGCGCCCGGCCCGCACCTAGCCCTTAAGGCCTTCCTGCGGTGGCGACCGCAGGATTAGTCGGGGTTTGTGGGATTGTTGGGAGTATGGTTTGGATGGGAACTAGATGGTACTATTTGGGTCCTGTTCTGGGGAGGGTGGGCAGGGGTTTGTTCCGAATGGGAGTTGTTTTTTGGTTGGGGAAAATGGCCGCCATCAGTGTTGGGTTGATTGTTGCGCTTTCTTTGCTGAGACAAGGGTGGGGAGACCCGGAACGAACGTTATGGGACAATGGCTGATGTTACTAATGTGAAATGCATTACTTGAAACATACGGGGGCTTCACACTATGTCTAGACGACACAAAGTCCACGCTTTTTTAGTGCGTAGAGGGGTGCAAATGGCGCTGCTGCAGGAGACCCATCTTAACAAGGCGGAAGGGGCGGCGCTACAGCGTAGGTGGAGAGGGCAGGTCTTCTATACTTCGTACTCAGCGTATGCCAGGGGGGCGCTGATTTGGATCAGAGCTGGGGTTCCATTCCAGGTTACGAAATCAGTGGTGGATCCGGAGGGTCGCTACGTAGCCATTTTAGGCACACTGGGGGGGAGGGACCTAAACGTTTGCTGTGTTTATGCGCCTAATGTGGACCAGCTTGCCTTCCTTTCCAGGTTATCGGGCTCCATGGCCTACTTCTTCTCTGGGCCCCTCCTGATCGGAGGGGACTTTAATTCAATAGTGGACGTAGAGGCCGACCGCTCGCACCCCCCCCTCCCTGACTCTCCGGTTCGCCGCGTGGCTAAAGGTAGGAGGGACTGGCAGATGCACTGGGGGCTCACGGACATCTGGAGGGCACACCACCCCGACACTAGGGACTACTCCTATTTTTCGGGCCTACACGAGTTACACGTTCGACTGGACGGGTTTCTGGGCTCGGCGGAGTTGGCTTTAGCAGCGATCCGGTCTGAATACCTGTCCAGGACTATTTCAGACCATAACCCTCTCCTGCTGGACCTTCGTTAGTTTCCCGGGGTTGCCGCTGTGCCCACCTGGAAAATGCGCCCGGAGATCTTGGAGGACATAGTCTTTAAGGCGGACCTGGAGGATAAAATCTCGGACTATTTCGCGTCCAACGGAGGTACTGCGGGATCGAGGGCGCTGGAATGGGACGCCTTTAAGGTGGTGGTCAGGGGCTACTGCATTTCTAAGAAGGTGGGCATGCGGCGAATCATCCTTGATGACTTGGCTGCGGCTGATCGGAGGCTCCGCGAGTTGGAACTCCGCCGCCCCGGGCGACCTGAACTCCAGGAGCGCACGGCAGCGGCGAAGGAGGCGGTGGCGGCGGAGGTCGAGCGGTTGCGCTGTTTCGACTACAAGGCCTATACTGCTAGGTCGCTCGCGGAGGGTGACAGATCGGGCGCATTGCTGGCGTGGTTAGCTAATCCCACACGCCAAACCACTCTAACGACGTCCATGCGCACGGCGGGGGGGGCCGAAGTGCACACTCAGCCGGAGATCTTGAGTTGTTACCTGCGCTACTATGAGCACTTGTACCGCAGCTGCTCACCCAGAGACCCCGACCTGATTGAGGACTACTTGCGTCCCCTGGAGCTCCCAACGATGGAGCCGGACGTGGCGAAAGATCTGGGCTCCGACATTGAACTGGGTGAAATCCGCAGCGCCATTAAAAGGATGGCGAGGAATAAGACCCCGGGCCTAGATGGCCTTCCGATTGAATTTTACACCGCCTACGCTGACCTCCTGGCACCGAGGCTGCTAATAGTTTACAGAGAGGCGAAGCGGCTGGGTCGACTCCCCGGCTCGATGTGTGAGGCCTTGGTGGTTCCCCTTCTCAAACCGGGAAGAGATTCATCCGACCCGGCGTCCTACCGTCCTCTATCCATGTTGACGGTCGATTATAAGATACTGAGCAGCATATTGGCATCGAGGCTGCTTGGTCACATGCGCTCTCTGGTACACGAGGACCAGGCTGGATTCATTCCCAAGCGGAACACGACCATGAACATCCGCAGGCTGTTCCGTTTGTTGGGAGAACTGCACGTGGACGCCCCGTGCCCGGTGGTCCTTACGGTGGACTTGGAAAAGGCCTTTGACAGCCTGGAATGGGAATACCTGCGTAGTGTACTACTGCGGTTCGGCTTGGGAGAGGGCTTCGTCAGGTGGACTACGGTATTGTATGCCTCGGCATCGGCCAGGGTATGGGCAGGCCCGCTAATTTCCTCGCAATATCCGGTGGAAAGAGGCACGAGGCAGGGTTGCTCACTGTCCCCGCTTCTCTTCGCATTAGCGGTGGAGCCGCTGGCTCTGCTGCTCCGATCGGGGGTCCACTTTAACGGTTTGCGGACACCATCGGGCCCACATCATGTCTCGCTGTACGCTGATGACCTGTTGCTCTTCCTTCAGGACCCGCTCGACGCCTTGAATGGAGCTGCATCAGCGCTCACGGCGTTTGGGGAGGTCTCCGGCCTTCGGGTGAATTGGGCCAAGACCTGCCTGTTCCCGGTTCGCAAGGGAACGCCCAGCCCCGACATCGGTAGAGAGATCAGATGGGAACCTGACTGCTTCAAGTACCTGGGGGGTGTACATCTACCACGACCCGACTGACCTCCTGGATGGGAACATAGCTCGTAGCATTCGCGCACTGCGTGATTGCATGGAATTCTGGGCTACCCTGCCGCTCTCAGTGGCGGGGCGTATAGCTCTGCTAAAAATGGTGGCGCTCCCCCGGCTGCTGTACTATTTCCGTGCGCTGCCGATTTGGGTCCCGCCGGCCACCTTTCGACTAATGCGGTCAATGGTGGTGGGGTTCCTCTGGGGCTCAGGCCGCCGGAGGGTGGCCCTCAAGACCCTAACGAGGCCGAAAGCTGAGGGTGGTCTTGCAGTGCCAGACTTTGAGAAGTATTATTTGGCAGCGCAGCTACAGACCTTCACTCAGGAGGTCGCCAGAGAATTCCGAGGCCCAGAGACCGGGAGGGGCACAGGGATGGCTAGGCATGTTATCTCCTTCATCGCGTTGCGACAACGTCTGGCCTTGCAGGACCTGACGCTCGAAGAAAAGACCATTCGCTTATGCTGGAACCGTGCCCACGCCCGGGGACAGATGCGGCTGCCGTATGCACCCGAGATACCTCTGGGTATGCTGACGGCCCTGCCTCACGGCGGTGATTGGTCACGACTAGCGGACTGGGAAGACGCGGGCCTGCAGCTAGTGGGTGACCTTTACGAAGATGGGGGATTACTACCCTTTCAGGAACTCATTGACCGATTTGATGTTCCTCGTGGCGACTTTCTTCTGCACGCGGCCCTGGTCCGAGCGATTCAGGCGCACTGGAAGAATGGATTGGAGGAACCTCCTACATCCCCGGTGTGCCAGTATGTTATGATGTCCGCGGGCACGGTCAAGGCGGTCACATGCCTGTATAACCGACTGGTCAACGAGGGGTTAACCCCCCTCACCACCTTAAGATCCCGCTGGGAGGCGGACGTAGGGAAGGAGATCCCGGAGACGACCTGGTCACAACTCATGAGGCGGGCCTGGAAGGGCACGCGCCACGCCCGCTTTCAATTGGTCCACTTCTATGTACTCCACAGAGCATATTTGACCCCGGCGAAGATCCAGCAATACTTTGCCACGGACTCTGCGGACTGCCCCAGGTGCCGTGCACCTGGGGCAGACCTCCTCCACATGCTGTGGTCTTGTCCGGGGTTGTCCTCCTATTGGCTCGAAGTGGGAGACACCCTGCAGAGGGTGACGGGGAGATCCTTGTCGGTTGATGCAGCAGTGGGGCTCCTGCACTGGTTCCCGCATACCCCCAAAAATAAAATCTCTAGTAAATTCATCGATCTGGGGCTTCTCCTCGCTAAACGGGAGGTGACCAGGAACTGGAAGGCAAGGGTTGGTCCAACGGGGGCTCGATGGCACGGCGAACTTTTGAAGTGGGCGGCTGGGGAAAGCACGCTGCGTTACCAGTTGGCTAGGAGGCAACACAACGAGAAGGCGCAGGAGGCAGCGTTAGAATGGGAGACATTGGTGCAGGCCCTTAGAGATTATTGCGCTTCCAGCGACTCTGAGAGTGAGGATGCAGCTCGGCCTGAGTCCCGATAGACAATGGCACTTTTCATGTCTGTAGCATTCCCGGGGGATTCTCCCTTAGCTCCTTCTACATCTATTACCATACACTGATGGCGGGGTTGGGGTGGGTTCTGTTTAGTTCATAGAGTTTTGTGGGGGTTTTCCTTTTGCTTCCCTTTTTTGTAGGATGGTTTGGAAAAGCAGATGACGGACTGTGGTTCATCCGGACCGGCTTCGACCTCCTATTGGTCCCTCACTGGTAATCGCCGCCCGACCCTCGGGTTGTGGGCTGAATGGCTGTGTACCTGCATATCTTACTGAGGGGGGACGGGACATGTTCTGCTATTTTTGTATGAACTTACAATGCTGGTCCACTTTGTATTTTTTTACTGATTCCTGCAATAAAAATATATTTAAAAAAAAAAAAAAATACTTGCATCGCGTCAGATATTTGTTGTTTTTTTGTTACATCAGCGGATTCTTTTTTCCTTTTTTCCTCTACTAGAAACTTTAGTATGCCAATTTGGGCATCTAGAGTTTGATCGGAGTTTTCCAGAATATGTCCTAAAAAAGAGAGGACCGATTCCAAAATTTCCTGTAGAGAATAGAGAGCCTTTGACAATGGTGTTGCAGCATTTAGGGAGTTGGTATTTTTGAGAGAAAATGGGTCCATAGACAATTCAAGTGCTGGATCGTGTTCTAGTGATTTTTCCAGAAAACTAGTGAATGACTTGTCTGGATTTAGCTGTAGGTCTGACTTAATTTCCACCGACTTCGTGTCATTTCCGTAGGGAGCCTCAGTACAGGAAAGACTGCCTATACGTTTTATAGGTGTTATGGATGTTGAGTGTAACACCTCATGATTCGGGGATTGTGGTTCCTGTGTTGAAAATAATGACTTTTGATTGGGATCAAGTCAATTCACTTGAGTTTTGAATAGTTTGGTGGTCCAAAGGAGGAAGCTCTTTTACCTCCTTACTTGTCGATGTGTCTAGGCTTTTTGATGTTTCCCAAACATGAGTGAGAACTTGCCTTTTAGGTGATAGGGCTGAAAAGTAATCACAAATTGCCGGGGTCCTGGTTATCCGGCCCTGTTTGACTGCTTTGTCTGAGGATTTTCTGACTGCTTCCTCAGTGCCCATTCGCTTCATAAATATTGTACGAGATCTTAGCTTTTTAAATGCCATTATACTTTCCTGGGATAGGCTTGCATGGTATGAGTGATGCTTCCTTCTCTTATGATATTTATTGAGCCTTCTACTCGGATTAGCGATTCCCCGACTGCAGACTCAACTAATCAGATGTTGCACTTACCAAACTAGCGTGTAAATTAATACTCAACCCCAGGGTATCAGGTACAAGTAGGTCAAAGATGAGAATGTAAATAAGGTGGCCCGTCCCGTCCTTGGACGTCCCCGGAAGGGTAAGCTCAGCAGAGCACAACAGCAACTCCTCAATGCGAGCGGCTCCCGCGAAGCGGGGGCCGCGAGAAGTTATTGACGATTGGCTGGAGGCGTGGCACTGGGAGGGGGCGCGGCTCACGCGGGAAGAGGACCCAGCTGTAGGTGGTGAATGCTGGTCCTCGCAGTCCCGGGGCCGGCGCCTCTCACCTACTCGGCGGCCATGGAGTTGGTCTTTAGCCTTTCTTCCGGTCCAGCAGCAGGTAGGGAACTTGTCAGCTACTCCAGTAGCGAAGGGTAAGCACAGCAGAGCACAACAGCAATTCCTCGATGCGAGCGGCGCCCGCGAAGCGGGGGCGGCGAGAAGTTATTGACGATTGGCTGGAGGCGTGGCACTGGGAGGGGGCGTGGCTCACGCGGGAAGAGGACCCAGCTGTAGGTGGTGAATGCTGGTCCTCGCAGTCCCGGGGCCGGCGCCTCTCACCTCCTCGGCGGCCACGGAGTTGGTCTTTAGCCTTTCTTCCGGTCCAGCAGCAGGTAGGGAACTTGTCAGCTACTCCAGTAGCGAAGGGTAAGCACAGCAGAGCACAACAGCAACTCCTCAATGCGAGCGCCGCCCGCGAAGCCGGGGCCGCGAGAAGTTATTGACGATTGGCTGGAGGCGTGGCACTGGGAGGGGGCGCAGCTCACGCGGGAAGAGGACCCAGCTGTAGGTGGTGAATGCTGGTCTTCGCAGTCCCGGGGCCGGCGCCTCTCACCTCCTCGGCGGCCACGGAGTTGGTCTTTAGCCTTTCTTCCGGTCCAGCAGCAGGTAGGGAACTTGTCAGCTACTCCAGTAGCGAAGGGTAAGCACAGCAGAGCACAACAGCAACTCCTCAATGCGAGCGGCTCCCGCGAAGCGGGGGCCGCGAGAAGTTATTGACGATTGGCTGGAGGCGTGGCACTGGGAGGGGGCGCGACTCACGCGGGAAGAGGACCCAGCTGTAGGTGGTGAATGCTGGTCCTCGCAGTCCCGGGGCTGGCGCCTCTCACCTCCTCGGCGGCCACGGAGTTGGTCTTTAGCCTTTCTTCCGGTCCAGCAGCAGGTAGGGAACTTGTCAGCTACTCCAGTAGCGAAGGGTAAGCACAGCAGAGCACAACAGCAACTCCTCGATGCGAGCGGCGCCCGCGAAGCGGGGGCGGCGAGAAGTTATTGACGATTGGCTGGAGGCGTGGCACTGGGAGGGGGCGTGGCTCACGCGGGAAGAGGACCCAGCTGTAGGTGGTGAATGCTGGTCCTCGCAGTCCCGGGGCCGGCGCCTCTCACCTCCTCGGCGGCCACGGAGTTGGTCTTTAGCCTTTCTTCCGGTCCAGCAGCAGGTAGGGAACTTGTCAGCTACTCCAGTAGCGAAGGGTAAGCACAGCAGAGCACAACAGCAACTCCTCAATGCGAGCGCCGCCCGCGAAGCTGGGGCCGCGAGAAGTTATTGACGATTGGCTGGAGGCGTGGCACTGGGAGGGGGCGCGGCTCACGCGGGAAGAGGACCCAGCTGTAGGTGGTGAATGCTGGTCTTCGCAGTCCCGGGGCCGGCGCCTCTCACCTCCTCGGCGGCCACGGAGTTGGTCTTTAGCCTTTCTTCCAGTCCAGCAGCAGGTAGGGAACTTGTCAGCTACTCCAGTAGCGAAGGGTAAGCACAGCAGAGCACAACAGCAACTCCTCAATGCGAGCGGCTCCCGCGAAGCGGGGGCCGCGAGAAGTTATTGACGATTGGCTGGAGGCGTGGCACTGGGAGGGGGCGCGACTCACGCGGGAAGAGGACCCAGCTGTAGGTGGTGAATGCTGGTCCTCGCAGTCCCGGGGCCGGCCCCTCTCACCTCCTCGGCGGCCACGGAGTTGGTCTTTAGCCTTTCTTCCAGTCCAGCAGCAGGTAGGGAACTTGTCAGCTACTCCAGTAGCGAAGGGTAAGCACAGCAGAGCACAACAGCAACTCCTCGATGCGAGCGGCGCCCGCGAAGCGGGGGCGGCGAGAAGTTATTGACGATTGGCTGGAGGCGTGGCACTGGAAGGGGGCGCGGCTCACGCGGGAAGAGGACCCAGCTGTAGGTGGTGAATGCTGGTCCTCGCAGTCCCGGGGCCTGCGCCTCTCACCTTCTCGGCGGCCACGGAGTTGGTCTTTAGCCTTTCTTCCGGTCCAGCAGCAGGTAGGGAACTTGTCAGCTACTCCAGTAGCGAAGGGTAAGCACAGCAGAGCACAACAGCAACTCCTCAATGCGAGCGCCGCCCGCGAAGCCGGGGCCGCGAGAAGTTATTGACGATTGGCTGGAGGCGTGGCACTGGAAGGGGGCGCGGCTCACGCGGGAAGAGGACCCAGCTGTAGGTGGTGAATGCTGGTCCTCGCAGTCCCGGGGCCGGCGCCTCTCACCTCCTCGGCGGCCACGGAGTTGGTCTTTAGCCTTTCTTCCGGTCCAGCAGCAGGTAGGGAACTTGTCAGCTACTCCAGTAGCGAAGGGTAAGCACAGCAGAGCACAACAGCAACTCCTCAATGCGAGCGGCTCCCGCGAAGCGGGGGCGGCGAGAAGTTATTGACGATTGGCTGGAGGCGTGGCACTGGGAGGGGGCGTGGCTCACGCGGGAAGAGGACCCAGCTGTAGGTGGTGAATGCTGGTCCTCGCAGTCCCGGGGCCGGCGCCTCTCACCTCCTCGGCGGCCACGGAGTTGGTCTTTAGCCTTTCTTCCGGTCCAGCAGCAGGTAGGGAACTTGTCAGCTACTCCAGTAGCGAAGGGTAAGCACAGCAGAGCACAACAGCAACTCCTCAATGCGAGCGGCTCCCGCGAAGCGGGGGCGGCGAGAAGTTATTGACGATTGGCTGGAGGCGTGGCACTGGGAGGGGGCGTGGCTCACGCGGGAAGAGGACCCAGCTGTAGGTGGTGAATGCTGGTCCTCGCAGTCCCGGGGCCGGCGCCTCTCACCTCCTCGGCGGCCACGGAGTTGGTCTTTAGCCTTTCTTCCGGTCCAGCAGCAGGTAGGGAACTTGTCAGCTACTCCAGTAGCGAAGGATAAGCACAGCAGAGCACAACAGCAACTCCTCAATGCGAGCGGCCTCACGTCTGAGCATACCCTGCCACCACCACCACGGCCGCGCAGCGCTCGGAGGGTTGAGCCCCGGCTGCGGCGTGGGCCGTGCGGACTGCAGAGACGGACCGAGGGGGCAGAAATATGACATTATCACACATGAGCGGGGGTGGAGGGGGAGGGGGACCGGAAGGCGTGCGTGTGTGTGGCGGGGAGAGGGGTGGGTCGGAGTTTTAAAAAAATTTAAATAAGACATAAAGCGATATTATTTCTATATATATGTGTGTATACAATGCACTGCACGTTATGGACTCTCTCCAAAAATAAACAATAGCAAGAACTGCAAGATGTGCCTCGCTACAATGTTCTGCGGCTTCAAGGCGCTTCATACAACGTTTAATACAATATACATGACTGAAAGGCCTCCGAGGCAGTTATCCACCTCCTCTCAATGTGCTGCAAATCACAAGTTGCAGATTAAGGGCCTCATTTACAATGAACTGGAGCAGAGGAGCGCTGCGCCGCAGTACAGCGCCGCAATACAGCGACGCAGGTCTTCTTGCTGCGCTGCCGTAAGCCAATCGAAATGGGAGGAAGGCACCCTATTTACAAGATACAGCGCAATCCTGTCCTTTCAGCCAGCACTGGAGCACAGTTTGCAG
The DNA here is from genome assembly GCF_964263255.1 of Lissotriton vulgaris. Classification (NCBI taxonomy): domain Eukaryota; kingdom Metazoa; phylum Chordata; class Amphibia; order Caudata; family Salamandridae; genus Lissotriton; species Lissotriton vulgaris. The sequence goes on from NW_028250725.1 coordinate 46,073, forward strand.
CAAAGCACCAATGCAGGCCCCCTGGAGCCATGGTGCAAAGGTGTCTGCACAATTGGCAGTATTGTTTTTATGCGTAAAAGGGCACCTTCCTGCACAGAAACAATCCATGGAGGCGTTGTACTCTTTCTAAGAGGCTCCTTCAAAGGCCTTGTGCGGCACATTTGCGCCACCAGAGCATCCATTGTGTGACACCCCGGAGGCGCAGAGTGCAGACCCATATCTACACGGTCACGCAAAGCCACTTTGTGTGCCTTTTCTTGGCCCCGTAGATATAGTGTAAGACAACGCAGTGCAAGTCGCTTGCTCGATATCTCAGAGACCATGCAGAGCCTCGCAGGGTGGCTTTGTGGCGCCTCATAGATATAATTAATGTCTGCACGATCAGAGAGTCAAGAAAAGTGATGCTCCAACAGCGCAGGCCTCTTGTAAATAACCCCCTAACTTGCAAAGAACTGACGTAAAGACAACTTGTGCTCGCGTGTGTGTAGTAATGTTAGCTTGTTACTGAGGGGTTTATTTACAATAGGACTGTCCCGCCAGAGTGCCACTTTTTTTGAAGCTCCGGTGGCGCAGGCCTCTCAGTCATAAGTATAAGGAGACACAAAGCCGCCCAGTGCAGCCTCACACGGCCCCATAGATATATTGGGTCCGATTCACAGAACTAACTTAAGACAAAATCCTAAACGTACTACTTTTGGTATTCACAGAAGTTAGGATTTTGTCTTAAGTCTGTCTTAAGTCTGTCTTAAGTCTGTCTTAAGTCTGTCTTAAGTTTGTCTTAAGTCTGTCTTAAGTCTGTCTTAAGTTTGTCTTAAGTCTGTCTTAAGTCTGTCTTAAATTTATTTTAAGTCTGTCTTAAGTTTATCTTAAGTCTGTCTTAAGTCTGTCTTAAGTTTATCTTAAGTCTGTCTTAACTCTGTCTTAACTCTGTCTTAAGTCTGTCTTAAGTTTATCTTAAGTCTGTCTTAAGTCTGTCTTAAGTTTATCTTAAGTCTGTCTTAAGTCTGTCTTAAGTTTATCTTAAGTCTGTCTTAAGTCTGTCTTAAGTCTGTCTTAAGTTTATCTTAAGTCTGTCTTAAGTCTGTCTCAAGTTTATCTTAAATCTGTCTTAAGTCTGTCTTAAGTCTGTCTTAAGTCTGTCTTAAGTTTATCTTAAGTCTGTCTTAAGTTTATCTTAAGTCTGTCTTAAGTTTGTCTTAAGTCTGTCTTAAGTCTGTCTTAAGTCTGTCTTAAGTCTGTCTTAAGTCTGTCTTAAGTCTGTCTTAAGACAAACTTAAGTCAAAATCCTAAGTTCTGTGAATACCAAAAGTAGTAAGTTTAGGATTTTGTCTTCAGTTAGTTCTGTGAATCGGCCCGTACGCGAGGCCAGAAAGCGCAGACAACTGCCTTGTCTTACTCTGTGTCAAGGAGGCTTCCCAAGGGCGTTGAGGTGGGTGTTCGTACACAACACCCATGGATTTTGATGATGGATTTTTATGCTGCCTCAGATATACACAAGCATGTAAACCTGTGGCAGCACCAAACCCTTATGCCTCCCAAGGCAGGTGTAACAAGGAGAAATGTTTTCATTCCTCCTTGTTTTATCTCTTTCCAAGTGTGCTGAATTTTGGAACACACATAGAACAAGAAAAAAGCCTCAATGGATTGTTTTTGTGCAGGATTTATGCACAAAAACAATCCTGCCAACAATGCAGACAGCCTTGCACCAGGGTGCAAAGGTGCCAATGTTGGTGGGCGGCTGCAAAGTGCGCACCGGTGCTGGCTGAAGGACAGGAAGGCTCTGTATCTTCTAAATATGGTGCATTCCTGCCCTTTCAAATTGGTGCAGGGCAGTGCAGCAACATGACTCGTGGCAAGTGGCGGCTCCTCAGCTAAGGAGGAGGAGCGCCGCCCCACTGCTTCAACTGCAAGCTCAATACAAAAAATAACATGATAATAATGTTCGGTTATTATAATTGTATTTTTTGTATTGAGCTTGCAGTTGAAGTGGCAGAGTGGGTTGAGCACCCCGCGCCACAGGGAGGGGGAGTGCTAGCTGCACCTTAAGGGCGCATGACGCTTTGGCAAACAGTCATGTGCACTTTGCTGTGCCTGGGTGGAGAACATGCCCAGTTCCCATCAGCCGCCCGCTCCCCCATCACCATTCCCTATCGGCCGCCACTGCATGCTGTACTGACCTACACCAGTTCATTGTAAATGAGGCGTTCACCTACAATCAGGATTTCCCTGCCACTTCGACTTATTTAGAACATATTTTGGGTGATGATTTGTCCAGGCACAACCTGGCAGCCAACCCCTGGTGACAAAGACCTACAGCTGCAAGTCACTGGTATTATAACAAAAACTCAGCCACATAATACAAAGAAAGGCAAAAAGGTGCTAGACAGCGCAGCATCACCTTTCAAGAATGTATTAATTGAGCCAAGAACAGTCAGAGCTTTCATTCATTCACGGTGTCATTCAGTCAGAAATCTGCGATGAGGCGAGGGCGGGTTGTGCCCAGACTGAATGACACCGTGAATGAATGAAGATCCCTTATTGCAGCTTCAGGCACCTGTGCAGGAGGAGGAGGACATCAGGAGAGGCTGCACCAGATGTCTCGTTCTTCACTTTGTGCAGCTGCCATCTCCTGCGTACAATGAAATGAAATGAAAAAGATAGTTATAAAGCGTGACTACTACCAAAGGGTGCCTAGGCTCAACTTAAGGAAAGATCACAGAGGCTGACCCACAAGATCAGAACAGCCATGTTTTAAACACCTTGGGTGCTCATGACGAGCTCAACTCGTCATGAGGCTCAGTGGTGCTGTGTTGATGACGAGCTTAGCTCGTAATGACTGCCGCGGAACACCCATGCAGGGATAATTCCCCTGCTGTGCCGAGCGTTCCATGGAAACGGGCATGGTCATGATGAGCTCAGCTCGTCATGAGCAAGCCGCCACGTGCAGCGTGACGAGCCAAGCTCGTCACAACCACCGCAACGCTGCACGCGCCCCCGTACCGCGGGGGAATGAGCCCCGCGGCGAAGGGGCTAATGCTTTTCTGAAAGTCAGCAATTGAGTCTCCTTTTTTAGTTCTAGAGGAAGAGATTTCCAGAGCCGGGAGGTAAACACTAGGAAACTTTTGCCGCACCAGCCAGCTTTCTAAACCTGTGAACAACAAGGTTGTAGACCTCAGCATCCGAGCTGGGACGTACCCTTGGAAGTTACGTTTAAAATATAATGGACCTGTGCAGCGTACCGCTTTAAAGGCAGTACACAGAGCCTTGACGTCGATGCGTTTCGGCACTGGGAGCCAGTGAAGGTGTCTGAGCGCAGAAGCGGCAGACCCGTGCTTGGGAATACCTCAAAGGAAGCGCGCAGCAGCATTGGGCACAATATGCATTTTGATGAGACATTTTTCCTTATATGAATAAAACGGCCTGTCTACTGCTGTACGGTTTCGAAATATCGTTGGAAAATGATTCTTTGTGCACTGATTATGTTGGTTAAATTTTAATCTGTCAGTTCCTTGAAATGTTGTTTTTAAGATGTATTCTTTTATGGCTGGCACTCAGCCGAGTAAAGATTTTTGACTGACTGACTGACTAACAACAAGGCCATTGAAATAATCAGCTCTGGACGACGCAAGGGCTGAGGTGGCCAGTTTTTTGGAGATTATGAGGGATAAACGTAAACATTTTTCTGAGAAGCTTTAAGGTGTGGAATGAGGCTGAGGTAATGGTGTTAACATCACGGCCCTCAAACATGAGCTTAGAGTCACAGGTCACTCCCAAATTCTTCAATTTGCTTCCTGGTGTGGGGAGAGATCCAAGCTCCTGTGGCCAGTAGGGAGGCGACCAGAAGGACACATTATTTCCAGAAAGAAGGACCTTGCTTTTACTGGAATTAAGCTTCAAACAGTTGGAAGCCATCCAATGCCCAACTGTGAGGCCGTATCTGAAGGGTTGCTTGTAACAGATACTAAAATTTGGGTATCCTCGGCATAAAAAATCGCTGAGAAACCCAGGGATCGAATCATTTGTGCCAAAGGGTTGACATAAATGTTGAAAAGGGTCGGGCTCGGTGAAGAGCCTCAAAGAACACCACAGGGGAGTGTGAAAGGGGATGACTTAGAATCATCTAGGGCAACGAATAGCTTGCGATCCGTCAGAAATGACTTTAGCAGTCTCAGCACACTCCTCTTAATGCCTATTGCGTCAGGACGATCCAGCAATCGTTTACGATTAACCGTATCGAACCCTGCGGAAAGATCCAGCAGCACCAGAGCCACCTTTCCCCCTGCATCAACTGCATCAACTGCCTGACCTGTTCCGATGCTGTGATCGGAGCAAGTTCTGAGTTGTGATGTTTGAAGTGGTTAAGAATCTGGGTGTCCGTCTGGATCAAAAATTGACAATGAAAGAGCACGCTCCTTCTACCGTTGGGTCATGCTTGCATGTGGTTGGTCTTCTTAGGAAGGTATTCCCCTTTGTGCCTCTAAATACGCGGAAAACACTTATCTAGGCACTCGTGTTAAGCCGCCTGGACTATTGCAACTCCCTGCTGATCTCAGCAAATGAAGCTTCTTTAAACAGGCTGCAAGTAGTCCCGAACACTGCAGCGCGCCTGGTAGCTAATCTTCCCCCTCGAACAGCCTTCCTCCCCCTTCGGCGACAGCTACATTGGCTGCCAGTGCGGATGCGGATTAGGTTTAAGGTCTGTTGCACCGTGCACAAATCTCTGAATGGCAAAGGCCCTAGCTATTTAGTGGAGAAACGTACCCGTTACATGCCGCCCAGGTCTCTCCGATCAGGGTCCAAGTCTCTTCTCATTACTCCTCGCTAAAAGCAACAGAGGGCCTGATGTACAATGAAGCGGGGTCAGTCAGTGTGTGGGTGGGGCCAGTGACATGGCTAAAAGCAACAAAGGGCCTGATGTACAATGAGGCGGGGTCAGTCAGTGTGTGGGTGGGGCCAGTGACATGGCTAAAAGCAACAAAGGGCCTGATGTACAAGGAGGCGGGGTCAGTCAGTGTGTGGGTGGCGTCAGAGACATGGCTAAAAGCAACAAAGGGCCTGATGTACAATGAGACGGGGTCAGTCAGTGTGTGGGTGGGGCCAGAGACATGGCTAAAAGCAACAAAAGGCCTGATGCACAATAAGGCGGGGTCAGTCAGTGTGTGGGTGTGGCCAGAGACATGGCTAAAAGCAACAAAAGGCCTGATTTACAATGAGGCGGGGTCAGTCAGTGTGTGGGTGGGGCCAATGACATGGCTAAAAGCAACAAAGGTCCTGATGTACAATGAGGGGGGTCAGTCAGTGTGTGGGTGGGGCCAGAGACAGGGCTAAAAGCAAAAAAGGGCCTGATGTACAATGAGGCGGGGTCAGTCAGTGAGTGGGTGGGGCCAGAGGCATGGCTAAAAGCAACAAAGGGCCTGATATACAATGAGGCGGGGTCAGTCAGTGTGCGGGTGGGGCCAGTGACATGGCTAAAAGCAACAAAGGGCCTGATGTACAATGAGGCGGGGTCAGTCAGTGTGTGGGTGGGGCCAGAGACATGGCTAAAAGCAACAAAGGGCCTGATATACAATGAGGCGGGGTCAGTCAGTGTGCGGGTGGGGCCAGTGACATGGCTAAAAGCAACAAAGGGCCTGATGTACAAAGAGGCGGGTCAGTCAGTGTGTGGGTGGGGCCAGAGACATGGCTAAAAGCAACAAAGGGCCTGATGTACAATGATGCGGGGTCAGTCAGTGTGTGGGTGGGGCCAGAGACATGGCTAAAAGCCACAAAGGGCCTGATATACAATGAGGCGGGGTCAGTCAGTGTGTGGGTGGGGCCAGAGACATGGCTAAAAGCCACAAAGGGCCTGATGCACAATGAAGCGGGGTCAGTCAGTGTGTGGGTTAAGCCAGAGACATGGCTAAAAGCAACAAAGGGCCTGATGTACAATGCGGCGGGGCCAGTCAGTGTGTAAGTGGGGCTAGTGACATGGCTAAAAGCAACAAAGGGCCTGATGTACAAAAAAGCGGGGTCAGTCAGTGTATGGGGGCAAGTGAAATGGCTAAAAGCAACAAAGAGCCTGATGTACAATGAGGCGGGGTCAGTCAGTGTGTGGGGGCCAGTGACATGGCTAAAAGCAACAAAGGGCCTGATGTACAATGAGGCGGGTCAGTCAGTGTGTGGGGGCCAGTGACATGGCTAAAAGCAACAAAGGGCCTGATGCACACTGAGGCCGGGCCAGTCAGTGAGTGGGTGGGGCCAGAGACATGGATAAAAGCAACAAAGGGCCTGAGGTACAAAGAGGCGGGGTCAGTCAGTGTGTGGGTGGCATCAGAGACATGGCTAAAAGCAACAAAGGGCCTGATGTACAATGAGGCGGGGTCAGTCAGTGTGTGGGTGGGGCCAGTGACATGGCTAAAAGCAACAGAGGGCCTGATGCACAATGAGGCGGGGTCAGTCAGTGTGTGGGTGGGGCCAGAGACATGGCTAAAAGCAACAAAGGGCCTGATGCACAATGAGGCGCGGTCAGTCAGTGTGTGGGTGGGGCCAGAGACATGGCTAAAAGCAACACAGGGCCTGATGTACAATGAGGCGGGGTCAGTCAGTGTTTGGGTGGGGTCAGAGGCATGGCTAAAAGCAACAAAGGGCCTCAGATACAAAGAGGTGGGGCCAGTCAGTGTGTGGGTGGGGCCAGAGGCATGGCTAAAAGCAAGAAAGGGCCTGAGATACAAAGAGGCGGGCCAGCCAGTGAAAGGGTGGGGCCAGAGACATGGCTAAAAGCAACACAGGGCCTGATGTACAATGAGGCGGGGTCAGTCAGTGTTTGGGTGGGGCCAGAGACATGGCTAAAAGCAACAAAGGGCCTGATGTACAAAGAGGCGGGGTCAGTCAGTGTGTGGGTGGGGCCAGTGACATGGCTAAGAGCAACAAAGGGCCTGATGTACAAAGAGGCGGGGTCAGTCAGTGTGTGGGGGCCAGTGACATGGCTAAAAGCAACAAAGGGCCTGAGGTACAAAGAGGTGGGGTCAGTCAGTGTGTGGGTGGCATCAGAGACATTGCTAAAAGCAACAAAGGGCCTGATGTACAATGAGGCGGGGTCAGTCAGTGTGTGGGTGAGGCCAGAGACATGGCTAAAGCAACAAAGGGCCTGAGGTACAATGAGGCGGGGCCAGTCAGTGTGTGGGTGGGGCCAGAGACATGGCTAAAAGCAACAAAGGGCCTGATGCACAATGAGGCGGGGTCAGTCAGTGTGTGGGTGGGGCCAGTGACATGGCTAAGAGCATCAAAGAGCCTGAGATACAAAGAGGCGGGGTCACTCAGTGTGTGGGGGCCAGTGACATGGCTAAAAGCAACAAAGAGCCTGATGTACTATGAGGCGGGGTCAGTCAGTGTGTGGGGGCCAGTGACATAGCTGAAAGCAACAAAGGGCCTGATGTACAATGAGGCGGGGTCACTCAGTGTGTGGGTGGGGCCAGAGACATGGCTAAAAGCAACAAAGGGCCTGATGTACAATGAGGCGGGGTCAGTCAGTGAGTGGGTGGGGCCAGAGACATGGCTAAAAGCAACAAAGGGCCTGATGTACAATGAGGCAGGGTCAGTCAGTGAGTGGGTGGGGCCAGAGGCATGGCTAAAAGCAACAAAGGGCCTGATGCACAATGAGGCGGGGTCAGTCAGTGTCTGGGTGGGGCCAGAGACATGGCTAAAAGCAACAAAGGGCCTGATGCACAATGAGGCGGGGTCAGTCAGTGTGTGGGTGGGGCCAGAGACATGGCTAAAAGCAACAAAGGGCCTGATGCACAATGAGGCGAAGCCAGATAGTGAGTGGGTGGGGCCAGAGACATGGCTAAAAGCAACAAAGGGCCTGATGTACAATGAGGCGGGGTCAGTCAGTGTGTGGGTGGGGCCAGAGACATGGCTAAAAGCAACAAAGGGCCTGATGTACAATGAGGCGGGTCAGTCAGTGTGTGGGTGGGGCCAGAGACATGGCTAAAAGCAACAAAGGGCCTGATGCACAATGAGGCGGGGTCAGTCAGTGTGTGGGTGGGGCCAAAGACATGGCTAAAAGCAACAAAGGGCCTGATGCACAATGAGGCGGGGTCAGTCAGTGTGTGGGTGGCGTCACAGACATGGCTGAAAGCAACAAAGGGCCTGATGTACAATGAGGCGGGGTCAGTCAGTGTGTGGGTGGGGCCAGAGACATGGCTAAATGCAACAAAGGGCCTGATGCACAATGAGGCGGGGCCAGTCAGTGTGTGGGTGGGGCACGTGACATGGCTAAAAGCAACAAAGGGCCTGATGTACAAAGAGGCGGGGTCAGTCAGTGTGTGGGGGCCAATGACATGGCTAAAACCAACAAAGAGCCTGATGTACAAAGAGATGGGGTCAGTCAGTGTGTGGGTGTGGCCAGAGACATGGCAAAAAGCAACAAAGGGCCTGATGTACAATGAGACGGGGTCAGTCAGTGTGTGGGTGGGGCCAGTGACATGGCTAAAAGCAACAAAGAGCCTGATGTACAATGAGGCGGGGTCAGTCAGTGTGTGGGTGGGGCCAGAGACATGGCTAAAAGCAACAAAGGGCCTGATATACAATGAAGCGGGGTCAGTCAGTGTGTGGGTGGGGCCAGAGACATGGCTAAAAGCAACAAAGGGCCTGATGCACAATGAGGCAGGCCAGTCAGTGTGTGGGTGGGGCCTGAGACATGGCTAAAAGCAACAAAGGGCCTGATGCACAATGAGGCGGGGTCAGTCAGTGTGTGGGTGGGGCCAGAGACATGGCTAAAAGCAACAAAGGGCCTGATATACAATGAAGCGGGGTCAGTCAGTGTGTGGGTGGGGCCAGAGACATGGCTAAAAGCAACAGAGGGCCTGATGCACAATAAGGCGGGGTCAGTCAGTGTGTGGGTGGGGCCTGAGACATGGCTAAAAGCAACAAAGGGCCTGATGCACAATGAGGCGGGGTTAGTCAGTGTGTGGGTGGGGCCAGAGACATGGCTAAAAGCAACAAAGGGCCTGATGCACAATGAGGCAGGCCAGTCAGTGAGTGGGTGGGGCCAGAGACATGGCTAAAAGCAACAAAGGGCCTGATGCACAATGAGGCGGGGTCAGTTAGAGTGTGGGTGGGGCCAGAGACATGGCTAAAAGCAACAAAGGGCCTGATGTACAATGAGGCGGGGTCAGTCAGTGTGTGGGTGGGGCCAGAGACATGGCTAAAAGCAACAAAGGGCCTGATGCACAATGAGGCGGGGCCAGTAAGTGAGTGGGTGGGGCCAGAGACATGGCTAAAAGCAACAAAGGGCCTGATGTACAATGAGGCGGTGTCAGTCAGTGTGTGGGTGGGGCCAGTGACATAGCTAAAAGCAACAAAGGGCCTGATGTACAAAGAGGCGGGGTCAGTCAGTGTGTGGGGGCCAGTGACATGGCTAAAAGCAACAAAGAGCCTGATGTACAATGAGGCGAGGTCAGTCAGTGTGTGGGGGCCAGTGACATGGCTAAAAGCAACAAAGGGCCTGATGTACAATGAGGCGGGGTCACTCAGTGTGTGGGTGGGTCCAGAGACATGGCTAAAAGCAACAAAGGGCCTGATGTACAATGAGGTGGGGTCAGTCAGTGAGTGGGTGGGGCCAGAGACATGGCTAAAAGCAACAAAGGGCCTGATGTACAATGAGGCGGGGTCAGTCAGTGTGTCGGTGGGGCCAGAGACATGGCTAAAAGCAACAAAGGGCCTGGTGTACAATGAGGCGGGGTCAGTCAGTGTGTCGGTGGGGCCAGAGACATGGCTAAAAGCAACAAAGGGCCTGGTGTACAATGAGGCGGGGTCAGTCAGTGAGTGGGTGGGGCCAGAGGCATGGCTAAAAGCAACAAAGGGCCTGATATACAATGAGGCGGGGTCAGTCAGTGTGCGGGTGGGGCCAGAGACATGGCTAAAAGCAACAAAGGGCCTGGTGTACAATGAGGCGGGGTCAGTCAGTGTGTCGGTGGGGCCAGAGACATGGCTAAAAGCAACAAAGGGCCTAATGTACAATGAGGCGGGGTCAGTCAGTGAGTGGGTGGGGCCAGAGACATGGCTAAAAGCAACAAAGGGCCTGATGCACAATGAGGCGGGGTCAGTCAGTGTGTGGGTCGGGCCAGAGACATGGCTAAAAGCAACAAAGGGCCTAATGTACAATGAGGCGGGGTCAGTCAGTGAGTGGGTGGGGCCAGAGACATGGCTAAAAGCAACAAAGGGCCTGATGCACAATGAGGCGGGCCAGATAGTAAGTGGGTGGGGCCAGAGACATGGCTAAAAGCAACAAAGGGCCTGGTGTACAATGAGGCGGGGTCAGTCAGTGTGTGGGGGCCAGTGACATGGCTAAAAGCAACAAAGAGCCTGATGTACAATGAGGCCGGGCCAGTCAGTGAGTGGGTGGGGCCAGAGACATGGATAAAAGCAACAAAGGGCCTGAGGTACAAAGAGGCGGGGTCAGTCAGTGTGTGGGTGGGGCCAGAGACATGGCTAAAAGCAACAAAGGGCCTGATGCACAATGAGGCGGGGTCAGTCAGTGTGTGGGTCGGGCCAGAGACATGGCTAAAAGCAACAAAGGGCCTAATGTACAATGAGGCGGGGTCAGTCAGTGAGTGGGTGGGGCCAGAGACATGGCTAAAAGCAACAAAGGGCCTGATGCACAATGAGGCGGGCCAGATAGTAAGTGGGTGGGGCCAGAGACATGGCTAAAAGCAACAAAGGGCCTGGTGTACAATGAGGCGGGGTCAGTCAGTGTGTGGGTGGGGCCAGAGACATGGCTAAAAGCAACAAAGGGCCTGAGATACAAAGCCATTTGCGGTTGCAAAGCTTGCTATTCACAAAAGCACATTGTTTGCGACTGTAAAATGTTTTTTTTTAAACCTACTAAACACATTTCGAGGTTCCACATCACAAAATGGGTTTAAAAAGGCATAATGAGTCGTCATTTTGAAGCGCCATGTTTGGCGTGTTCCTTCCAATAAGCAATTAGGTCTGCTTACCCCAGCTGACCATCATCCGTGTGATGGCATCCACTCGCAGTGACTACCTCAAGAATATTGATGAGGCATGTCGGGCTGTGACCCTAGACGAATTTTAATTTTATAAACCAACATATTAGTACATCCTTCAGTTGGCAAAAATATTTTCTATTTGCAAAAAGTTGGTGCGCGATTGCAACCACTTTTTGAGAATGGAAACTGCGTACATCAAGCCCCTTCTATTCTGCAGCTATTCCCTTGGGCTTTTCCTTTCAGGAAAAATCTAGGGGTTTGTGAAATTCGCATAATTTACTTTCTCATAATTTTGTGGAAATTCAGGAAAATTATGTAAAATTACAAATATTTATACAAAGTGGAAATGTGTCATTTAGTCCCATATATCGCAAAATGTGTACTCATATCAAAAATTGGTGCAAGAACACATACCTTTACTAAGTAGCACAAAAAAAGTTGTGTGAGTAAAAATCGCTCGTGTTCTACAGGCTCCTGTTAGTCCTCTGTGCTTGAAAGTCAAATGTTTCTGCAAACGGCGTGTACTTACTCAAAGTGGCCTAGCGCTGTAAATTAGGAATTCCACATAACAAGTGTGATATGATGTAAGAAACGGGCTCTATATATACTGCACCAAAGAGAGGTAGAGTGTGTATAGAGTCCAAGTGTCTCCAGAGGTTTGGCAGAGGCTAAAGTTAGATAGAACCTCACTCTCTAAAGTTGTAGCTTGGTCGAGCAGTAAGGCAGTACCAGAGGACAGTGTAAAGCATTTGTTGTACACACTCAGTCAGCAAATGGTCTCACACACTCAAGAACTGAACTCTAGGCCAATTGTTTCGTATAAAAATATACTGTTGTTTTATTTCTAGAACCAAGCAAGCCTGGTACAGGTAATGTTGAAGTATAAACGATAACCTGAACATTACCGGCGCCATCTTGTTTGACGTAGGCCTCTGCAAGCGCGTAAGCGGCAACCATTTTAGATACCACGGCCATTTCGTACACTGCTGGTCACCTGTGCATCACCCTGACCTCGCCATCATCCCCCGCGCTCTGACTAAGCTTGAACACATGTTCTGGGGTCGTAAAACCTTGTCAGCATGACAATGACCCGGAGTCACTTCCTGGGCCAAACCCACTTTGTGCTTTCATCCTCCGCGCACGGACAGGCCCCCCTCTGATAACCTCCTCCGCTGCACCTGGCTGCCTGACCCGGTCCCAGGCAATAGCCGACCCCTGTGGACGTAGTTTATTACCCCCATACAGTTGAACTTGCTTCACCATCAATGGGGCAGGAATTAATCAGTGACACGGCCAATTAAGATCTGACCAATCCCACGTGTTTTAGATCCTGTCGGAATGTCCAGCTGCGAGATAGCGATCATCGGTTAGATCTGGGTGGGGGTCAATTGCTGTTAGGTATGTGTGGGAACTAGCTGGAAGCGGGGTTTCCAAGAATGTTTTGAATATGTAATAAACTGATGCCAGGAATGTTTTACCCTGCAATAAAGAGACAAGCTCATGTATAAAAGGCCATGCCGCAGAGATGCAGTTAGAGCACCTCCTGACAATAGCCCCAGTGTCGGATGTGATGTGTTCTCCTCTGGAGTAATAAACGTGCTCTTCGCCTTCCAGTTTCCAGCGCCTGCCTCGGTATTTTGATCGCTAATCTGTGGTGAATGAGAGGTGGTTTGCACCAGGCGGCATCAACAGTCTTGGGAGTCTCGCTGCTTTTCACAGTAAGCATAAAAAATACTTTTCAGTACTAAATTACTTGTGTGAACACAGTTCAAAATAGCAGTGTAACTTGTACTGGTTTTGGTTACAGTTTTAAGAAAGCAGTTTGCAACACATTGCAGGTATGGTACATTCACTTGAATTGACTTTTTAAGTAATATGCAGTTAATTACTTTTCAGATTACTTTGGTTAACACAGGAATGGATCCTGGATTCAGCCCTGGGACATTTCCTGCAAACAGGTGAGTAAATACATTTTGGTTAAAGGTACAATTTTTAAGGAATAATATTGCATTTCGAAAGTTGTCACTTAAAAACTTTTTTACATAGAATCACCAATGTTTTTCTTACTCAGGGCTGGATCCTGGATTCAGCACTGGGACATTTCCTGAAAACAGTTGAGAAAATGCGTTTTGGTTATTAGACTGATTTTTAAGGAATATTTGCAGTTTTCAAAAGTCGACAATTAGAAACTTTTTGGGAGAAAAAGTGTCAATGTTATCCTATGAGGAAAAAATGAGTTATCGGTTTCAAGGTAAGTAATCGGTCTTTTGAGTTAGGGTTCTGGGGTTAGACTCGGGGGTCTGCCAGAGTCAGTGATGCAAAGTTGTTGCACCCTCAGCGGCATTCAAGCGGCCGGGTGCAGAATGTTGAGACCCAATGTTATCCTAGGATAAGGGGCTGTGGTTGGTGGCGGCTGGCAAGCAGGTCGCAGGGTTGTGGGAGCAAAGCTCCTAGGGGTAAGCTCAGGGCAAGATGGGGACCAAGTTAGCACAAAAGGGGCACCCTCAGTGGCGCTAGGGCAGCCGGGTGCAGGGTGCTGTTATAAGGTTGGGAGCCCTGTTGATTTCAATGGAGATTCTCCGGTACAAAGAAACACTACAGGCTCGGGGACGAGGATCTTCCAGGAGTGACCAACACTTCGAGAGGTAAGTTGGGATGTAGAGGGATGGTTAGGCACCGCTGGGTTGGGCACACAAGGCCGTGGGGCGTCTGGTACAGGGGTGCTTTGGGACGTCGGATTTTCTTACCCGCTCTGGTCGCCGTAGGGGGAGGTGTCCTCTTGATTGAGGCTGCAGGTGTCGTCTGGAGGCTTGAGGCAGGTCAGGGTTCACTGGATCTTGTGTCAGGATCCCTGGGGGACCTCCTCGTAGTGTTTGTTCACGCAAACACTGCACGGGCTCGGCGGGGGCAGAGTGTGCTGGATTTGCTGTTTCTGGCTGGCACCAGAAGCTGCAGTTTAAACACATTCGGTGTTCACAGGAGAAACAGCTTGGAAAGTGAATGCAGGCAGGTCCTCCGGGTTTTTGAGGTTGCAGGCTGCTGGACACGCCGGGGTTTTGCAGGGGAAGGTTCGAGTGGAGACAGGCCGGTAGGGCTTGGGCCAAGTCAGTGGGCGGCGTCCTCTTGTTAGCGCTGCACGGCTTCTCGTCCTTCTTCTTTTCTCGTGGTTCTTGGATCTGAGGAAGGAAGGTTTACAGTGCCCCTAAATGCTAAATTTAGGGACGTTACAGGTAGGTAAAGGGCAGGGACCAATGGGTCCCTTCCCTGGGGTGGGTACACCCCCTATCGTACCACCCTCCAGTGGGAGGGGGGCAGGAGCCTGTCCCTGGTTGGCTGGTTGCTTCACCTCAACTCCCCCACCTGCGGGGTGGAGTTGGCAGAGGTGGACACACCTCTCTTCCTCACTTGTTTTTCCCGCTGGCTCTCCCACCCAAAGTGTCAAGCCTTTGAAGCGTCCCTTCTCGTGAACCCTGCCCAACCTGGGGGAGGAGGCTTGGCACCTCGTTCCAGGATGCACATTGTTTCAGGCCTCAGAGAGCAGCAGGCTCTCGACCCAGGGGTCCAGAACCATGTCTGGTGGTGGCAGCCTCGGCAGCCACGCTGTCAGGATACTGGGAGTTGGTTAGGTTTCAGGGTCATCTCTAAGATGCCCTCTGTCGTGCATTTTACATTATATCCCACGCTGGCATCAGTGTGGGCTTAATGTGCTGAGAAGTTTGATACCAAACGTTTCAGTTTTCAGTGTAGCCATTATGGTGCTGTGGAGTTCGTAATGACAAACTCCCAACACCATATACTCTTAATGGCATCACTGCACTTACAGTGCCCAGGAATGGATCTGGGTACTGTAGGGGTACAGGGCTCATGCACCTGGGCCCTCACCTCTGGTAGAGTGCACCCAGCGGGGTGACTGATGTATGCCAGGGCATTGTTTTGTGGGCATGGCTCACAGGGATGTGTGCCATGCAGACTCTTCACTTTGTTCTGCACCAAGACACGCAGCCTGCAAAGGCAGTGTGTTTGTGTCAGGGCACATGGCCTCTAAGGGCGGCACAATAAGTGCTGCAGCCCTTAGAGGCCTTCTCTGGTCACAATGCCCTGGGTACCTAGGGTTCCATTTACCGGGGGCTGACAGGGGCCAGAGATGCCAATTGGGTTTAGACTTCAATGCAGTTTTAGGGAAGGAACACAGGCCCTGGGTACCTGGTTGGCAGGAGCCCAGGGCACACTCAGTCAAAGCACATCAGCAGTTCAGAAAAAAGTGGGGGCACCCATGCAGAAAGAGGGCACTTTCAACACATGAGATACATGAAATTACACCCAATGTAATTTGCATTTTACACCAGCCTAATAAATACACACAAACCATAACGCACACGCCTTAAATGAAAAATAAATGCAATTTAATGGGGTGGGTGGTAAATACACTCTTATGTTATGAAAGCTTTTGTTACAGAACTGAACCCTGATTGGAGCAGTGGGGAATGGAGGCAAGTGCATTGATAGCGCTAAGAGGTACCTGCGTGCAAAAGTAATTATTATACCATTGTATCACACACAATAGAAAAGAGGCTGCCGCCAAAGATATATGGAGAGGGATTAATGTTTAACATAAAACAAGTCCTTTCAAAACATGCATTTTAGTGAAATGCAGCCTGCTCTCAGAGCAGCCTTTCTTGCGGGTTCCATTAGCAGGAGCCCAGCTTCTGAAACCAGCACATTAGCTCTCAGAAAGGACAGATCTTTGTCACCAGAGAGCCTCAGACGACCCCTCAATTCAAGCCAGCGCCGGCTCCAAGCAGCCTCTACATTTGCTGAATAACCAGTTTCTCGTCCCTTGGCCTGGTGAGGGCTTGTTTCGGGCTCTTGCTGTCTGTCTGTCCCTTGGCCTCACAGTACACTGTACAGGATACCCCCCGCCTCCCCTTTCAGTCAGAGGCGCCTCGAGGCCGCCATTCATTCAGGGATGGCTATATTTATGAACAGGTCAGCTCTTTGTAAAACATGTGTGGTAAAGGAATGCATGCCAAAGGCATGGGGGATAAAGGCATACATGCCAAAGGCATGCGTGATAAAGGAAAGCATGCCAAAGGCATGGGCGATAAAGGCATACATGCCAAAGGCATGCATGATAAAGGAAAGCATGCCAAAGGCATGGGTGATAAAGGCATGCATGCCAAAGGCATGGGTGATAAAGGAATGCATGCCAAAGGAATGTGTGGTAAAAGAATGCATGCCAAAGGCATGGGTGATAAAGGAATGCATGCCAAAGGCATGGGTGATAAAGGAATGCATGCCAAAGGCATGGGTGGTAAAGGAATGCATGCCAAAGGCATGCGTGGTAAAGGAATGCATGCCAAAGGCATGGGTGATAAAGGAATGCATGCCAAAGGCATGGGTGATAAAGGAATGCATGCCAAAGGCATGGGTGATAAAGGAATGCATGCCAAAGGCATGCGAGGTAAAGGAATGCATGCCAAAGGCATGGGTGATAAAGGAATGCATGCCAAAGGCATGCGTGGTAAAGGAATGCATGCCAAAGGCATGGGTGATAAAGGAATGCATGCCAAAGGCATGGGTGATAAAGGAATGCATGCCAAAGGCATGCGTGGTAAAGGAATGCATGCCAAAGGCATGGGTGATAAAGGAATGCATGCCAAAGGCATGGGTGATAAAGGAATGCATGCCAAAGGCATGCGTGGTAAAGGAATGCATGCCAAAGGCATGCGTGGTAAAGGAATGCATGCCAAAGGCATGGGTGATAAAGGAATGCATGCCAAAGGCATGCGTGGTAAAGGAATGCATGCCAAAGGCATGGGTGATAAAGGAATGCATGCCAAAGGCATGGGTGATAAAGGAATGCATGCCAAAGGCATGCGTGGTAAAGGAATGCATGCCAAAGGCATGGGTGATAAAGGAATGCATGCCAAAGGCATGGGTGGTAAAGGAATGCATGCCAAAGGCATGCGTGGTAAAGGAATGCATGCCAAAGGCATGGGTGATAAAGGAATGCATGCCAAAGGCATGGGTGATAAAGGAATGCATGCCAAAGGCATGCGTGGTAAAGGAATGCATGCCAAAGGCATGCGTGGTAAAGGAATGCATGCCAAAGGCATGCGTGATAAAGGAAAGCATGCCAAAGGCATGGGCGATAAAGGCATACATGCCAAAGGCATGCATGATAAAGGAAAGCATGCCAAAGGCATGGGTGATAAAGGCATGCATGCCAAAGGCATGGGTGATAAAGGAATGCATGCCAAAGGAATGTGTGGTAAAGGAATGCATGCCAAAGGCATGGGTGATAAAGGAATGCATGCCAAAGGCATGGGTGATAAAGGAATGCATGCCAAAGGCATGCGTGGTAAAAGAATGCATGCCAAAGGCATGCGTGGTAAAGGAATGCATGCCAAAGGCATGGGTGATAAAGGAATGCATGCCAAAGGCATGCGTGGTAAAGGAATGCATGCCAAAGGCATGGGTGATAAAGGAATGCATGCCAAAGGCATGGGTGATAAAGGAATGCATGCCAAAGGCATGCGTGGTAAAGGAATGCATGCCAAAGGCATGGGTGATAAAGGAATGCATGCCAAAGGCATGGGTGGTAAAGGAATGCATGCCAAAGGCATGCGTGGTAAAGGTATGCATGCCAAAGGCATGGGTGATAAAGGCATACATGACAAAGGCATGCGTGGTAAAGGAATGCATAGCCTAGGAATGCGTGGTAAAGGAATGCATGCCAAAGGCATGCGTGATAAAGGAATGCATGCCAAAGGAATGAGTGGTAAAGGAATGCATGCCAAAGGCATGGGTGATAAAGGAATGCATGCCAAAGGAATGCGTGGTAAAGGAATGCATGCCAAAGGCATGGGTGATAAAGGAATGCATGCCAAAGGCATGGGTGATAAAGGAATGCATGCTAAAGGCATGCGTGGTAAAGGAATGCATTCCAAAGGCATGGGTGATAAAGGAATGCATGCCAAAGGCATGTGTGGTAAAGGAATGCATGCCAAAGGCATGGGTGATAAAGGAATGCATGCCAAAGGCATGCGTGGTAAAGGAATGCATGCCAAAGGCATGGGTGATAAAGGAATGCATGCCAAAGGCATGGGTGGTAAAGGAATGCATGCCAAAGGCATGCGTGGTAAAGGTATGCATGCCAAAAGCATGGGTGATAAAGGCATACATGACAAAGGCATGCGTGGTAAAGGAATGCATAGCCTAGGAATGCGTGCTAAAGGAATGCATGCCAAAGGCATGCGTGATAAAGGAATGCATGCCAAAGGAATGCGTGGTAAAGGAATGCATGCCAAAGGCATGGGTTATAAAGGAATGCATGCCAAAGGAATGCATGGTAAAGGAATGCATGCCAAAGGCATGGGTGATAAAGGAATGCATGCCAAAGGCATGGGTGATAAAGGAATGCATGCTAAAGGCATGTGTGGTAAAGGAATGCATGCCAAAGGCATGTGTGGTAAAGGAATGCATGCCAAAGGCATGCGTGGTAAAGGAATGCATTCCAAAGGCATGGGTGATAAAGGAATGCATGCCAAAGGCATGTGTGGTAAAGGAATGCATGCCAAAGGCATGGGTGATAAAGGAATGCATGCCAAAGGCATGCGTGGTAAAGGAATGCATGCCAAAGGCATGGGTGATAAAGGAATGCATGCCAAAGGCATGGGTGATAAAGGAATGCATGCCAAAGGCATGGTTGATAAAGGAATGCATGCCAAAGGCATGGGTGGTAAAGGAATGCATGCCAAAGGCATGGGTGATAAAGGCATACATGCCAAAGGCATGCGTGATAAAGGAAAGCATGCCAAAGGCATGGGTGATAAAGGCATACATGCCAAAGGCATGGGTGATAAAGGCATACATGCCAAAGGCATGCGTGATAAAGGAATGCAAAGCCTAGGAATGCGTGGTAAAGGAATGCATGCCAAAGGCATGGGTGATAAAGGAATGCATGCCAAAGGGCATGCATGCTAATGACCTACAACTGAGTTAGACCAATGAGATTCTGGGGGCAGCTTGAGGGAGCCCCCCAGCCCTCCTCTGTCCATGAAGCCCCCTATGTGATACATCACCAATCCTGCCATCGCTGTGGCAATAATGACAGGCCGAGGCCCCGACTGTCAGGCTGAAGGGGGGCGGGGGCTGTGCAAACAAGCAGAGGTGAGAAGAAAATAAAAACAACATGCGCTGGTGACACTCTGGAGAGCTTGCAAAGCAAAGACAATCAAGGCATTCGTCAGTCTAACCCCAGATGCGTGGCACACAGCAGGGCAGCTGCTCCTTGCCATGATCACATGGAAGGGGCCTGGAGTTCAGAGTCTTGGAGGAGGTGGAGACCATCCCCAGGGCCCCCACCTTCAGAGGGCAGTGCCTGCTGCCACGCCTGCTTGTCCCCTTTGGGGTGCCTGGGCTCTCCCGGTGACAGGGGGTCGCATCCCCCCTACTCAGCCCAGACTATGGGTGCTTCAGCCTGGCCAAGGATGAACAAACCTCTCTTTATCTTCCAAATGTGCCTGCTTTTTTGGGACTTGTGTTTTTTCCAGGCACACTCGTTGAGAGTGCATGTGTTTCTGTCCTTCTCATTGGCTCCTCTAAGCCCCTCCCACCCTGCCCCTCTCTCTTCCTTTTCCACGTCAAAGCCTCTCTATCGCCCTTCATATTCCTCTAAAACAGAGGTCTTCAAACTTTTGAAGGTTGAGCCCTCCCAGCTGAATTTTTTTAAATGTCCGCCCCCCCCCCCCAACCACCTGACAGAAATTTCTGGAATCTGGTACACTACATAATCGACCGCCACCTGCATATCCCGGCCCATATCCGGCAAATAATGTTCAAAACAACGAATGTCTCCGCCTTCTCCATGAATTTCCTCAATACCACTCACCAGCAATGCACCTCATCTCTCTATGGCACCTTTCTGGCAAACATATAAATTTTTTTATAGTGCTACTCATAGTTTCATCATACTCAGGGGCATATGTACAAGCCCCAATAGACACCACACTGTCTTTTTTTTTTTGTCCTCATCTTGCGATTACTGTATGATTGCGGAGTATCAGGTGTCTGCCTCTTTATTCTTTTCCGACACTGCCCCTTGTTCTCTCTTGTTTGGGGAGTTTTGACCTCTTGTTGGTTTTGAGGAGTTTCCTTTACTCGTTACATATCAATGCTTCTGGCTTGGATCGAGGGGAGCTAGCCTGCTTGGCTACTCGGCAAGTACCGTACTTGTCCACCAGAAGATATATCGCTTTAATCATAGGACTTAAGTTTGGTTCTTATTTGGGGTTTAAGAAGGTTTCAAAATTATCCCAGAACTTAAATCTTTTGCTTACATTTCTTAGCTTATCGAGTTTGTTGATTCTTATTGCCGAGTTTAGCCATTCTGCATGGGTTGGGCAAGAGGATCCTATCCATTTGATACAAATTTCTCTCCTTGCGAGAACAATTAACACAAAAAGGAGATTCTCCTGCTCCTTAGTAAGCCCCCCTTCATTACCTGAGTCTAAAATCCCAAAAAGAATAAGAGTTATACTCACAGTTAGTTGTTTGGACAGGATAGTGCTCAGGGTCTTACCGACTTGATCCCAAAATTCCTTCAATTGAGGGCAACTTTTAAACATGTGGATGTCGTCTGATTTTTCTTCCCCACATTTAGGACATTTCTTTATTCCAGCGTTTTTGAACTTAGAGAGTTTTATTGGTGTCCAATACGCCCGATGGATTGTATACAAATGATTCCTCTTCAAAGCCGCGGATTTCAAGGTTGACCAGCATTTAGCTACAGATTTTTCCCAAATTAAGTCTAAGTCCGTTATTACAATGTCTTTTCCCCATATTTGGGTTTCCATGTTAATGTTGACGTCGTTGGCCATTATCAGAGCCCAGTACCACTTTGCTACTTCTTTTGGTAATCGCGTTGTTTTGATCATGCCATCCTCCAATTTTTCGTTACCATTTATACTGGGTAAAGTTTTGGACCAACTTGACAATTGATAATATTTAAATTTAGATAGTGTATTGTTTGACAGTTCTTGAAGTTCTAACCATGTTTTCAAGTTCGGACCATTTAGTATTTGTCCCCAGTATTTGATGTCGGCTCTTTTTAATGCAAGTGCGAGAGTGTCTTTTAAGCATTCTGGGGTTCCGGGGGATTCCCAGATAGGAGCCCACTTGCTATAATACGAAATTTTTAGAATGCCTCTAATTTGTGTCCACATCTTTGCTGCATCTCTTAATATCTTAAGTTTTATTTTTTTGAAGTATTTGGGGTGTCCATACTTAAACAGCGCATGATCCTCTGATTTTGTGAGTACTTGTAAGTAGGTTGGATAGTATTTATGGTTTTTCAGTAGTGCTTTAATATTCTTAAATTGAAAGGCTCTGCAATATTCCACCAGGTCTGGGCTGGCCAACCCGCCATCTTTCTTGCTCCGCCTGATCTTTTTCCATGCAATCCTCGTGCCTTTTGCTGCCCAAATGAAGCTTGTTATGTCTCTTTGTGCTCGAGCTAATTCCGCTTTTCCGAACTCCATTGGTATCGTATTAAATAAGAAGGTAAACTTTGGCAAGACGGTCATCTTGATTATATTCGATCTCCCCATCAGGCTCAATGGTAGAGAGGTCAATGTCTCGAGTAATTTTCTTACATCCCCGGCAACTTTATTCAAATTCCTATTTGCAATCTTCTCTATCTCATGATTTATTAAGATTCCTAAATATCTGATTTCATTTTTTATAAAATTGCTTTGAAAGGCCGTATTCCATGTCATAATCTCTGTTTTCGTTTGATTCACCAAATATCCCGAGATTTTCCCAAATGTCTTTAAAGTTTTCTCGATACTTGCTTTAGCTTTTAAATAATCATCAGTAAAAACCATTAAGTCGTCCGCATAGAGAGCGATTTTCTTCTCCCATGTGCCATATTTGAATGGAGTGATTTTGTTGTTGTTTCTTAACTTATTTGCCAGTGGTTCAATATATAAATTGAATAGTAAAGGGGAGAGTGGACAACCCTGTCTCGTTCCTCTGGTTATTTGTATGTTTTCTGTTAAACTGCCATTAATTAGGACCTTGGATCTTGGATCTTTATAAATCTGGTTTACCATACAGGTAAAGTGAGGTCCGAAGTTGTTCTTGATCATAACTTTCTCAAGAAAGGTCCAATTGACCCTGTCGAAAGCCTTTGCGGCATCAACAGCAAGTATGGTAAGAGGAGTTTTCTCGCTTGTTGCGATATCTATTGCAGTTAAAAGCTCTTGTGTTACTTCGTGTAGGTATCTTCCTTTAATGAATCCTTTTTGATCTTGATGCAGTAAGTTTGATAATACTTTCCCTAGTCGGGCTGCCATTATTTTAGTAAATATTTTGTAATCAGCGTTCAATAATGATATTGGTCGATATGACTCGCATTTGAGAGGGTTCTTACCGGGTTTCAGAATGATTGAGATTATGGCATCATTCCATGAGTCTGGTAAAGTTTTCTGTTGTGTTAAAATTAAATTGATTAGTTTAGTTATATGAGGAAGTATGGAATCTTTCAGTTTCATATATAGTTCGTTTGGTAAGGCATCCGGCCCTGCTGCTTTTCCCTTTTTCAGACCTTTAATGGCATCTGCCACTTCTTCTTCTGAGACTTCTTTATCCAGAGCTTCTCTTTCGTTTTCTGCAAGTTTTAGGAGCGCTGCATCTTCCAGGTAGGAGTTTATCATTTGATCTGAAGGATTTATATCTTCCGTGTATAGATCCTTAAAAAATTTCCAGAATTCATGCTTAATAATGTTTTCATCGGAGGTAGGATTTGTTTGATCATCCGGAATAATGCTTTTCACCTTGTTTTTAGCTAGATCTGTTTTGAGCTTCCATGCCAGCCATTTTCCGCAGCCTTCACCAAACTCATGTTTCGCCAGTTTGCTGGAATCCCATTTTTTCTGTAACCTCTCTTCCAAGATTTGGTCGATTTTTTCTTTTTGCATCTGTTTTTTATTGAGAAGATCTTGTTTCTTTTCCTCCTCTTGTTCTATAGATATAGCGATATCTAAGGCATTGATCTCTGTTTCCAAGTCTGAAATTTCTTGTTTTACTTGTTTGTTTTTGTGAGCCCCTAAGCTCAAAAGTTTACCCCTTATGACAGCTTTAAAAGTATCCCACATTATTTGTTCTGTGGTACCTGACGCATTTAACTCAAAGAAGATGTTTGTTTCAGTTTCCAGCTCCTTTATAATTTGTTAGTCTTCTAGCAAAGCTCTTTCGACTGTGAATCTCCTTTCAGTTATGTTTTCTGTAATTTGTAGTTCTAGTTGTACTGCTGAGTGATCTGACAAGTGAGCTGGTAGGTGAGATACTCTTTTTACTTTCCTTAATAATTCATTACTGATCAAAAAGAAGTCAATCCTGGATTTGTGTCCCAGTTTTTTGTTGTGCAAGGTGAATGGGTGTGATTTTTCTCCTTTATTTTTCCAGATGTCCACCAGGTTACGATCCCTTTTATAAGACCCAATCCATTGTCTCATTTTTTTTAAGTTGGTATGTCTACCCGGTGGGGATCTGTCTAGTTTTAAATCCATTACTAGGTTAAAATCACCTCCCAATATTATGGGAGAGGTGGCTAGTAGTAGCTGCGAGTACAATTTTCGCAACGGATCAGCATCATCCAAGTTAGGCCCGTAGTACCCTGCGATAGTAATGGGAGAATTTCCTATCCTAGCATTGGCTGTGGCCCATCTTCCTTTGCTATCAACTTCTGAACTGGTTATAGTTGCTTTTAAGGACTTTTTAAAGATTATCGCTATTCCCTTAATATTGCATTGTTGTGTTGTGCAAATTAAAGTATCTACCCACCATAGGTTCTTAATTATTTGGTCCCATTCTTCTTTTAACAAGTGAGTTTCTTGTAATATTATTATCTCACTTTTCCCAGTTC
Organism: Lissotriton vulgaris; assembly: GCF_964263255.1. Taxonomy (NCBI): domain Eukaryota; kingdom Metazoa; phylum Chordata; class Amphibia; order Caudata; family Salamandridae; genus Lissotriton; species Lissotriton vulgaris. Next base: position 69,992 of record NW_028250725.1, read on the forward strand.
TGATATATTCTAGGATTTTGTTCCTCCTGCTTTTTGTTCTCAACCCATTCACATTCCAGGATAGAATCTTTACATCCCTACTTGCACTCCCCATTTGTTTTGTTCGATTGTTGTTATTATTTTTTTTCTATGCTTCCCTCCCAGTTGTTTTAATTTTCTGAATGTTCGCAGATGAGGATTTTTTTTTTTTTTTCCTATTTTGCTCCCCACCCTTTTTCGTGTAGTTTCATACTTTCTAATTTGTGCTTTAAAATTACCCTCCCCGTGGAAGCCTCCATCTTCTTCTCCTTCGGTTATCTTCGTAACCCTTTTGGCTTCCCGTTCCCTTCCCCGTGATTCTTATCTATATACATTTAAAAAGATGAAATGAATAATTGGTTGGTTTATAGCTCCTTCATATTTATTATATTGTATTATATACCTTGACCTTGAGTCTGATTTAGATTGTGTCTGTTTCTCCTTATACTTTTATTATATATTTTCTTTTTTTGTTTTCTTTTCTTAAATATAATTGTATAAGGTTATAAGTTATCTATGTGATTGTATGTGGACATCTAACTCAGAGGTTCTTCTGAACGTACTTGATCTCTAATTAACTCTATCAAGTTTTTCACCTCTTCAGGCTCTCTTAGATTGCGCATTTTATTTCTCCACATAATGCGTAGTGAGGGTGAAAATTTCATCTGCACTGTGGCGCCTAGTTGTTGCAATTCAGACATCAGATTTCCCAGTTCCCATTGTCTGGTCTGAGAGGCTTTTGACATATCAGATCTTATTTTAAAATTCCAGCTATCTTTGTTATACGTTCCTTTTTTCAATGCCTCTCCCAAGATCCTATCCTTCAGCATATATGTTTTGAAATTTACTAGGATCTTTCTAGGGGTTTTCCTTTCTTTGCTCTTTCCATAAGGATCTCTGTGTACTCTCTGTATATCCTCGTCTAGAACACCTTTATCCGCCCATGGGAAATGTTCCATCAGAAGTGCCACTACAAACGCTTTTACATCTTTACCCTCTTGATTCTCCGGCACATTTAGAATCCTTATGTTGTTTTTCCTTGCTTGATTTTCTAAGGATTCCAGTTTTTTTGTTTATGCTTTTGTTCTCCAATCTTAAGGAGTTTATTTCCTTTCTTTTTTTCTCCACCCTTTTGTCCAAACCAGTGACTTCATTTTCTACTGCCGTAACTCTGTCTGCTAGAGCGTTTAGCTTACTATCCAATTTCTCACAAACCTCCTGTATTTTATTTTGTTTCGATTCGGAAATGGAGAATTTCTCTTTCATTTCTACCCATATTTTTTCAAGAAGTTCGTCTGTATGGGTTTTTGCTGTATTCTTGTTATATTCTACAGACCTTGAGTCATCATCTTCTTTATCTTCAACCTCTTCGGTTATATTTGCAGTTTTACTTGCTGCTGCTGCAGCAGAAGAATCAGCGCCCCCCTCCGCCATATGAACTTCTGTTCTCTCTTCTGTATTGCTTCCTTTAATTTTCCAGATTTCTTCCAAACTTGTGTTTTCTACCAAGTTCTTTTTCTTAGTTCGAGGTTTTCTCCCTTTCTTTATGCTGCTTGAGCTCGGTTTTCCAGCTAGGAGAGAAACTGCTCGTTGCTTCTCTTTTCTTAAGGAATGGGCATCTGTAGGTTTGGTTGTTTCTTCCTTCTCACTTCCCCAAGCTTCTGAGGTTTTTTGTGATTGTAAGGAGCTAGAGTGTTCCGAGTTCAGCTCTTGTTGCTGAATTTTGAAGTAAGACCTAAGAGAGGGAGTAACTTTTATTTTTACTTTAGATCTCTGAGTAGACTCCAAGTTGTTATCCTCCCTCTCTAAGTTATTCTTTAAGTAGTCTCTGAGTGTGGTCTTTTGTTTTTTCCTGCTCACTCTCGGAGTGATACCTTTCGGGAACTGCTCCTGACTCAGAAACTTTCTATTACGCAGACTGTAGAAGGATTTCTGATTGCAGGGGCTCTGATTCTACTTCGAATTTGGGTTTAACTTGGTTTTTTAGGAGGGTTTTTAAGTCTTGAGGCGTTTTCTCCTCCGATACCTCCTGTGTTGATTTGGTGACTTTACTCATATGCTGATTGTTTGTGGTGTTTTTCTCTTCTGTATTTGTAAATTGGCAAGGTTGAAAATATTTGTATGTCTGAGAGCAGAAAATATTGACAGAGTTGACTGTTGACACTGCTAGCGTAATAGCCTGTTTTATGGCATGTGTTAGTTTGCTGGGCTTTGTAAGGCAGGTTATCCAAAATCCAAACACTCTCTGCTCTGAAAATATTGTTTGTTTCTTTTTCCTCGTGTTCGCGATTTAATCTTTTCAATCCTGCCCCCTTGTACTCCTTTGTTTGTTTTAGCGTGTTCTTGTAGTCACTCTTCCGCCCCGTCGTGTTATCTAATGTGTTTCTCTGTCCGCCCGCTATTGAGACAGATCTTTCACTTTCACTGCTGACCCTTTCGAACTGCCGCTTCTGTTCCCTGGCTCTGTTGCTCGTGCCCCGGAACTGAAATCTCAGTCTTCCGGAGGCACGGCGGCAGCGCGACGTCGCTCTCCTTGCGGCGCTCCACTTTCCAGTACCTGTCTCCGCTGTTGTGAAGCGAGCTCCAGGACCCTTCTCTGCTTCACTCGCTCTACGGCTCCCGTCCGCTCCGCCTACAGCCTTCAGAAAATCCAGGTCCAGATCCAGGACGGAAAATGCACTCTCCGCTTCCAGGGCACCGCGCGTGGAATACCAAGCCTCACCCTTCTCTCCACAGTTCCACGAGAGAGGGGGGGCCTCGAAGACCACACTGTCACTTTTTATGACGTTGTGGTGGCAATAGGGGCATTGCCCTATTTACAAGGCAGAGTTAAGCCACTTAACTTGGCTTAACGCTGCCTTGTAAGTAAGGCCCCCTTTCATGCTATGCTTAGTGTGAAAGGGTGGGCAGTGGGTGTTGCGGTGGGCGTTCCACTGCAACAGGCACTGATTTTGATGCTGCGCCCTATTTACAAGAGCAGTGTAAAAGGGAGGCAGCGTTAAAATTAAGAACAGGGAAACCCTGGTCTTAAGCTGGCAAAATTAGAAGAAATGCATTATTTCGCCTCATTTTTGCTTCATCCATGTGTGCTGCCTTGTGCAGCACACATGGAAAAAGCCGAATGCCTTGTATTTGTAATCTTTAAAAAAATAAAAAATGGTGATTTCTGTGTGTGCTGCATTAAGCAGCACGCATGGAAGTGAGACAAATGCCATTTAAAGATTGGTTATGTACAGGAAGGTCCCCCTCCTGTACATAAACAATCTTTCCCCTGCATGCAGACACCCTTGCACTATGGTGCAATGGTGTCTGCGTTGGCGCTACACTGCTAAGTGTAGCGCCAGCGCAGGGGAAACGCAAGGCTGAACCATATTGTTGTAAATAGGGTGCAGCCTTCTTTTTCTGAAGTGGTGGAGAGAGGCCTTAACCCAGGACTGCTAACGCCTCACTCCGCAACTTCCTTTAACATATGCCCCTCAGTTCTTTGATCTGCATGGTACACCTTCTTTGTAGCAGGCACATTAACCCTCTGTGCTGTGAGGGTGGCAGGAATGCTCATGTGAGTGCACACTGAGGTATGCGACAGTCTGAGAGTAGGGTAAGTAGAGTGACTGCAGGGTGAGTGAGGTGATCACATGAATTTGGGTGCAGATATAAGTGCAGAGTGGGACTAATGAATGCATGGTTAGTGATGGGCTTGTTTAAGAGAGATTGCAGATTGAGCAGTGAGGGGGACAGGTGAGTGAAGTGTCACATGAGTGCAGAGTGGGTTGTGTGCTTGTGTGGCTGCAGGTTGAGGTACAGGGGAAACCGCGCAAGTGCATTGTGAGAGCAGAGTGATCACTGAGTGCAGGGTGAATGGTGTGAGTGCATGGGGGTCAGTGTGAGGGAATTGTGATCGCTGTGAGTGCAGGGTGAGCATGAAAGTGAAGGGCGAGAATGAGTGAGTTGTCTGAATGCAGGGTGCATTCCCAGACACTTGCAGTAACTCAGCATGCTATTGACGGCAGCGCAGGGTTTCAGATATATTAAACTATTGCTATTATGGCATTAACCAGGGATCGAGGTTGGAGGAAATAAATACTGGGCTGATCTTGCAACAAACTTCCAGTTTTAAGATTAGGGTTGCCTGCTCATTATTTTGATGACAGAACAGTCATATCATAAATGAATACATACTTCTTTATTTATAACCCATATTTAGTGTCAAGAGAAGCAATTTGCAGGCTGTTTAAACACCTGACTGGGATTTGCCTTTTGGTATCTTAAAACTCTTTTAGCCCTGTGATAATTGCGCTCCTGCCGGTGTAATTTAAAAAGCAACATTGCCGCCTTTGCGGTCCCTCCCTGGACAGGGTTACATTCCTAGAGCTGAAATGCTTCAGCTGCAGTGGGAGGCAGGAGGCCTTCTCTGCTAAAACTGAAAGCAAGTAACAGACATTTATTTCATCTGCAGTGTGAGGCAAGGAGTCTCCTCAACGATGAAATAGTCGCTTTCAGTTTTAGCAAAGGGGGCTCCTTGCCTCCCACTGCAGCTAAAGCATTTCAGCTGTATGAATTAACCTGGATAGCTCGGGTGAAATTGCATCATGCCCCATCGATTTCCCACCCTCCCCCTCTAACCCTTCCTCAAGCCGCCCCCCCACCCCCGCCCCGGAAACTGGGCAGCACCAAATGGACCAGCAATCAATCAATCAATCAATCAATCAATCACAGACATTTATAGAGCGCACTACTTACCCGGAGGGTCTCAAGGCGCTGGGGTGGGGGGGTGCTGCTACTCCTCGAACAGCCAGGTCTTGAGCTTCTTCCTGAAGGACAGGTGGTCTTGGGTCAGGCGCAGGTCGGGAGGGAGGGAGTTCCAGGTCTTGGCGGCCAGGTAGGAGAAGGACCTTCCTCCTGTAGTCGCTCTTCGGATGCGGGGGACGGCGGCGAGGGCGTGGCTGGCTGATCTGAGATGACGTTTGGGAGCGTAGAAGTTGATGCGGTTGTTGAGGTAGCTCGGGCCTTGATCGTGTAGGGCTTTGTGTGCGTGGGTGAGGAGGCGGAAGGTGATTCTTTTGTTGACGGGGAGCCAATGCAGGTCTCTCAGATGTCCAGAGATGTGGCTGTGTCGTGGGATGTCGAGGATGAGTCTGGCTGAGGCGTTCTGGATCCGCTGGAGTCTCTTCTGGAGCTTGGCGGTGGTTCCGGCGTAGAGGGCGTTGCCGTAGTCCAGTCGGCTGGTGACGAGGGCCTGGGTGACCGTCTTCCTGGTCTCGGTGGGGATCCACCGGAAGATCTTCCGTAGCATGCGCAGGATGTTGAAGCATGACGAGGAGACGGCGTTGACTTGTCTGGTCATGGTGAGGGAGGAGTCCAAGATGAAGCCCAGGTTGCGTGCGTGGTCTGTCGGTTTGGGTGCGCTGCCCAGGGCGGGGGGGCCACCAGGAGTCATCCCAGGCGGAGGGTGAGGAACCCAGGATGAGGACTTCCGTCTTGTGTGAGTTCAGTTTCAGGCGGCTGGTCGTCACCCACTCCGCTACGTCTTTCATCCCTTCGTGAAGGTTGGCTCTGGCGGCGGCGGGGTCGTTGGTCAGGGAGAGGATCAGCTGGGTGTCGTCAGCGTAGGAGATGATGTTGAGGTTGTGTTGGCGTGCGATGGCCGCGAGGGGGCTCATGTAGACGTTGAAGAGGGTGGGGCTCATCGAGGATCCTTGAGGGACGCTGCAGATGACTTCGGTGGCCTCTGACTTGTACGGTGGTAGACGGACTCTCTGTGTTCTTCCGTCGAGGAAGGAGATGATCCATTCCAGTGCCTTCTCCTGGATTCGACGTTGCTGAGGCGCTGCACTAGGGTGCGGTGGCAGACAGTGTCGAAGCCGCGGAGTGGTCTAGGAGGATGAGGGCCGCTGTTTCTCCGTTATCCATCAGGGCTCGGATGTCATCGGTGGCAGCGATGAGGGCGGTCTCGGTGCTGTGGTTGGCTCGGAAGCCAGACTGTGAGGGGTCGAGGGATCCATTCGTCTCGAGGAAGGCGGCCAGCTGTTTGTTGACGGTCTTCTCGATGACTTTGGCTGGGAACGGGAGGAGCGAGATGGGGCGGTAATTCTTGAGTTCGGTGGGGTCCGCTGTAGGTTTCTTTAGTAGGGCGCTGAGTTCGGCGTGCTTCCAGCTCTCCGGGAAGGTGGCGGTGTCGAAGGAGGTGTTGATGATGTCCCGCAGGTGGGGTGCGATGACAGCGTCGGCCTTGTTGAAGACGTGGTGAGGGCAGGGGTCGGTCGGAGATCCGGAGTGGATGGAGTTCATCATGCGGATGGTGTGTTCGGTGCTGATCGGAGTCCAGGCGCTGAGGGTGGTGGTGGGGGGCGGTGGTTCGGTTGTGGCGTGCGTCGGTTGAGTGCTGAAGCTGTTGTGTATGTCCGCGATCTTGTTGTGGAAGTAGGAGGCGAGGGAATTGCAGAGGTCTTGCGATGGGGTGATGTCGTTGTTTCCGGCGTTGGGGTTGGAGAGCTCTTTGACGATGTTGAAGAGTTCCTTGCAATTGTGTGCGTTGGTGTCCAGCCGGTCCTTGAATGCAGTTTTCTTGGTGGCGCGGATCAGTTGGTGGTGCTTCCGGGTGGCAAGCTTGAGGGCGGTCATGTTGAACTGGACAATGCCAGAAACAGACCACGAAAACTCTTCCAGATCTTAAAACAACAGTCAAATAAACTAGCCAAAACGGTTCAAGAGAACACAAATACTCCCATAAGCTGCGAGGAATTCTCCTCATTTTTCACGGACAAATCAAAAATGCTAGAAGTTGAACTCACAAATGCAGCAGGTAACCTTATGACCCTTCCTCCACCGAAAAATGAGGCCAATGTGTCAACAGAGGGTCTCCAAACAAAAAACAATGCAAACTGGGACACATTTGAATTATACGACCAGGAAAAGATCGCCAAAACGCTGGTGGAACTCAGACCAAACAACCACTATCAAGACCCTCTACCGGGAAAGTGTGTAAGAGAAATCAGCCACACTCTAGTTCCAATCTGGACTGAGATAATAAATACCTCACTGGCACAAGGGATCCACCCTGACTGCCTAAAAACAGGGCAGGTAGTGCCCATCATCAAAAAACCGACAGCTGATGCAACAGACCCAAATAACTATCGACCAGTGACTAACATCCCTCTACTGGCCAAACTCATTGAGAAATGTGTGCAGGGCCAATTAAGCCAACACATCGCTAAGTTCTCGCTACTAGATGATTGCCAATCAGGTTTCAGAACAGGGCACAGTACTGAAACTGCGATTCTGCATATTGTCGATGACGCCCTGCAAGCCCTAGACCGAAATCAAACATGCCTACTGATCCTTCTAGACCTGTCATCAGCATTTGACACGGTAAAGCACAAAGTACTAATGACCAGGCTACAAGACAGGATGGGCGTGTCCGGAAACGTGCTGAAATGGTTCAATTCTTTTCTAAAGAACAGGACCCAGCGATTCCAGGTTAACCAAGCAATCTCTTCCCCGAGCCCCAATACAATCGGGGTCCCACAAGGCTCAACGTTATCCCCTGATCTATTCAACTTGTATGTAGAACCTCTCACAGAGATCCTTCAAAAATCACAGATATCCTATCATATGTATGCAGATGACACGCAAATTTACATGAAGATCGCCTCCCTTGAGGACATTGACCGAATAAACAAGACACTAAAGAAAGCCTTGCGATGGTTAACAATGAACCATCTGAAACTAAACGCCCAGAAAACAGAATTCCTGCTAATCTCACCGACAAGGAGCCAATCTGAAGTTAAGGAATGGACTAAACTGGTGACGGGGCTAAATTGCACCCCGACCCTAGTTAACTCAGCTAAATCACTAGGAATCACGCTAGATGAAAACCTCGACATGAAAGAACATATTAATTCAATGGCCAAGAGCGCCCGCTTCCACTTGAATTACTTAAGAAAACTGAAACCCTTTATCTCAGCGATGGATCGAAAACTGGCTATCCAATCACTAGTTATCTCGAGGATCGAATACGGCTGCACCACATTAGCTGGCCTACCGAAAACCTCCACAGCTCCACTAAAAGCCTGCCTCAACGCTGCGGCTAGACTCATCACCGGAACGAAGAAATTCGATCACATATCTCCTCACCTGAAAGCACTAAACTGGCAACCTTACGAGGCCAGAATTCAAATGAAGATGGCCTGTATTACACATAAAGCGGTTCACTACAACATGCCTAGATACCTAGCCAAGAAACTTAAGCTATCAGGAGGTAACAGACCAACTAGAAGCGCAAAAGAGTTACTATTGCGACCAGCCTTTTTCCACAAGATAAAGACCTACAACAGAGCATTCTCCGGAGCTGCCCCCAGAATCTGGAACTCACTCCCTCCAAACATCAGGAAAATTCAAAATACAGTAACATTCAAACGGGAACTGAAGACTCACTTGATGAGTAAATACCCTACATAGAGAATCCGACGGATTACTGGGATGATCATTTACGCTACCAGAGGGTTGTCCTCTTCATAAAAATTGGAAGATCGATTACTGACAACTGACTGTTTTTCATGGTCAAGCCGAGGCTTGACACGTTACTGCTACCTCATATACCTGTGAACTTATAACTCTATCTCACAGACAGAATCTATATAACCGCTACCTCACCATATTTATTTATCCATATTATCCTTGATATGCACTGAAATACCTTATAACCCTACCTCTCCGAGCTTGGATTATTACCATGACACAAGCTAAGCCTTGTTCGTCACCTAATGCTAATTGCACAGACATTAGGAAGTATATATCTAATCATGTCTATACAGTATATTACCTTCTACCTCATAACTATGTTTTTGTTACTTACCCACAGGTCTTGTCCGCGCTATACAAAACTCTATAAATAAATAAATAAAATAAATAAATAAAATAAATTTCTCGAGGTCTCGGCAGTTCTTCTTGGAGCTCTTGAGTTCGTCGGTGAACCATGGGGCCTTCTTGCTGCCGGGTCTGCTGGGCGGGGTCCTCAGTGGGGCGAGATCGTCCGCGCAGTTGTTGATCCACTTCGTGAGGTTGTCGGCGGCCTGGCTGGGGTTCGCTGAGCTGGCGGGGGGGGGGGGGGTGCTGGCTCAGGGAAGCGGCGAGCTGGTCAGCTGTGATCTTGTTCCAGCTTCTTCGAGCAACCTGTTGCTGGTGGTGGTGGATCGTCGTTTTTCTGAAGGTGAAGTGGACGCAGCTGTGGTCCGTCCAGTGGAGTCCAATGGCGTGGCTGAAGGCGATGTCTTTGCTGGATGAGAAGACGGCGTCGAGTGTGTGTCCGGCGAGGTGGGTGGGGGTGGACACCAGCTGCTTGAGTCCGAGGTTGGCGAGGTTGTCGAGCAGGGTAGCAGGGTGATGGTGTTGCGGTCGTTGTTGTTCTCCAGGTGGAAGTTGAGGTCCCCCAGGAGGATGTAGTCAGCGGAGGGGAGGGCATGCGGGCTGACGAAGTCGGCGATGTCCTCGCTGAATTGTGTGCATGGTCCCGGGGGTCGGTAGATCAGGGTGCCTCTGAGGGTGGTCTTCGGGTCGGTGCGGATCTGGAAGTGTAGGTGTTCGGCGGTTTTCAGGGTGTCGTCGGTGTTGGTCGTGATGTGGATGGTGTCCCTGTGGATGATGGCGATGCCTCCTCCCGTCTGTTTGACGCGGTCTCTTCGGGTGATCTTGTATCCCTCTGGGATGGCGATGGCGATGTTGGGTGTTGAGGAGTCGTTCATCCAGGTTTCCGTGAGGAAGGCGACGTCAGGAGCTGTGGTGTCGAGGAGGTTCCAGAGTTCAATGGCGTGCCTGTGGACGGAGCGGGTGTTGAGCAGGATGCACTTGAGGTGGTTGCTGCTGGAGTTCGGCTTGGCGGGTGCTGGTGCGGGGCAGGTCCGGATGCAGGTGAACTTGCAGGCGTGGCAGCAGAAGGGTCCGTGGGTGCGCCTCGGAGTGGCTCGGTAGCATCCAGGGATCCCGCCGGTGTTGAGTGCGATGAGTTCGGTGGCGTGGTAGGACAGTCGGGTTGTCTTCCGTCGGTGGGGGCCAGGGGTCCTGGCACTGGGCGCGGTCCAGGCGCGGACGGGCGCAGACAGGCTTACCTTTGGCGCACCTTCGGCGCTCAGTCGGTGCTCCCGCTGCGCGTCCGCTGCGCGGTCGCTCCGGGGGCGTCATAAGAAGGGAGCCGGGAGGGAGGGTCCGCTGGGAGGCGGGGAGCGCGTGGGCCAATCGGCAGGCGGGGGCGCGGCAAGAACCGGCGGGAAAATCTAGGCGGGCGGCCCTGAGGCGGCTGGGGCGCCGGGGAGCCGAGTTCGAGCGGCCCTGCGGTGGCTGGGGCGCCGGATCGGAGCGGCGTCAGCAGGCAGGCAGCAGGTAGGAGGCAGGCAGCAGGCGGGGAGCGTGGGGGCAACCAGGCCGAGGAGGGCGCAGTGGTCGCTATGTTACAAAAGCTCTCTTACCTGCTGGCAGGCGCGCTACGCCCATTGGACTCATAGCTGCCAAGGTTTCAGATTTGCTAGGTGTGACATTTTCATAATTTCAGTGTAATTATGAGTGACATTTCAACCACTATGAGTGACACCTTCTCGCGTGTAAAATCAAGCAAAGAGGAGAAGGGAAACATATAAATATCAGAAATTACACCCACTAAAGCAACGAGAAACTGTAAGAACATCTTAAAATGGCGCAAAGCACCAGAAATGGAAGGGTAACAGTCCGCTGATTGTGGGACTCAACAGTCAGCCCACCGCAGACCGCAGGGCACTGGGCAAGCCTCAGAAGAGTGAAGACTAGATGCCAAGTTTTCAGATTGCTTATATGAGACCTTTTCATGGTTTCAGTGTACTTGTCACATTCTACTACTAAATTTGTGATACTGAGTGACACTTTCTCTCAAGTAAAACTAAGGAATTAAGTCCAAGTAAAGAGTTAAAGTGTGGTATGTGTGTGAACGTCTAATCAATACCCTTCACATGCATTTCTACCTTGGAAACACTCATATGAATGGGGATAATAAATGTGCAAGCACGTTGAATTTATGAACTTGGAAGTGACATCTTTCAGCTTTCACCACCCCCCGGCCTCCCCACCGTTGTGTGTGCTGCCCCAGCTGAGACAGCTTCCCGTGCACACCCACAGCAAGACCCGAGCACTTCACAGGTCTTTTAAAGACCATTCACTCGTTCACGAGGCTTTGATGGTTTTCACCCCTTCTTAGGGCCCCTGCCGCTCCACTCTGCCGTTTGCTTGAAGAATCATCCCCCGGAAATTTGACTCTACGGTGGTGCGCCTCTGCCTGCTGGTGAAGTAGAATTGAGGACAAAGGTGAGATTTTAGGGTGGAGTGCTCGCCCCCCCCCGCTGAGACGGTGTTGCGCCCCCCCCAGGGGGGCGCGCCACACAGATTGAAGAACTCTGCTCTAAAATTTCAGCTAGTGAATGTTCCCCATTTCCAGGGACGTAGCTTTCATTGGCGCAGCAGGTGCAATGGCGCCAAGCTTCTTTCTCTCTCAGATGTGCTTTTCGTCTCACACCACGCTTGTTGTGCTTTTTTCACCCATGTTACATATCATATCATATGATAGGATTTTTTTAAGTGCACATATCACCCGAGGGTCTCAAAGCGCTATCCTAAACCCAAAAACACGAACCAACAGGGAAAGGAAAGATCAGAGCAGCCAGGTTTCAAGAATCTTACGAAATTTTCTGTGGTTGGTTTCCTTACGTAGATGCAAAGGGAGTGAGTTCCACTGGGTGGGGGCAAGATATGAAAAAGATCTCCCGCCATTCCAGGTGGTACGGATCGTAAAAGGGATAAAAAGATGTTTGTAGGAGGACCTGTGGGTTCTGGTGGGTTGGCACCAGATCAGTTTTTTTGCGAGATTGCGTGGTCCGTTCCCATAGATGGTTTTGTGGACCAGGCAGTTGATCTTAAAGAGGGTACGTTTCCTGAGGCCAAGCCAGTGGAGCGCTCTCAGACCTGGTGCCGACGGGGACCGTGAGGGTAGGTTTAATACAAGTCCAGCAGCTGTGTTTTGTAGCACCTGTAGTTTGGTGACAAGCTCTGCATTCATGGAGGCCAGCAGGGCGTTTCCATAATCGAGCCGACGGATGAATAACCCTTGGACCAGCGGCATCCGCAATGCCGTTGGGAACCATTGGAAGATCTTACGAAGACTGCGCATTAGTCCATAGCAAATGCCCGCCACATGATAAACATGGTCTGTCATGGAGAGGTGGGTGTCAATCATCACCCCAAGGTTACGAACCACCGACTTGAGAGATGGACAGGGTGCCAAGATTGGGACTTGAATCCCTAAAAACCCCTCACCACCCCTAAACACCACCCATCTCAACACTATTAAAACTTTCTACCTCTAAACTCCACCCATCCATGACCCCATAAACCCCTCACCACCCCTAAACACCACCCATCCCTCAACACTATTAACACTTTTGACCTCTAAACTCCACCCATCCATGACCCCTTAAACCCCTCACCACCCCTAAACACCACCCATCCCTCAACACTATTAACACTTTTGACCTCTAAACTCCACCCATCCATGACCCCATAAACCCCTCACCACCCCTAAACACCACCCATCCCTCAACACTATTAACACTTTCTACCTCTAAACTCCACCCATCCATGACCCCCTAAACCCCTCACCACCCTAAACCCACCCATCCCTCAACACTATTAACACTTTCGACCTCTAAACTCCACCCATCCATGACCCCTTAAACACCTCACCACCCTAAACCCACCCATCCCTCAACACTATTAACACTTTCTACCTCTAAACTCCACCCATCCATGACCCCCTAAACCCCTCACCACCCCTAAACACCACCCATCCCTCAACACTATTAACACTTTCGACCTCTAAACTCCACCCATCCATGACCCCTTAAACCCCTCACCACCCTAAACCCACCCATCCCTCAACACTATTAACACTTTCTACCTCTAAGCTCCACCCATCCATGACCCCTTAAACCCCTCACCACCCTAAACCCACCCATCCCTCAACACTATTAACACTTTCGACCTCTAAACTCCACCCATCCATGACCCCTTAAACCCCTCACCACTCCTACACACCACCCATTCCTCAACACTATTAACACTTTCGACCTCTAAACTCCACCCATCCATGACCCCTTAAACCCCTCACCACCCCTAAACACCACCCATTCCTCAACACTATTAACACTTTCTACCTCTAAACTCCACCCTTCCATGACCCCTTAAACCCCTCACCACCCCTAAACACCACCCATCCCTCAACACTATTAACACTTTCGACCTCTAAACTCCACCCATCCATGACCCCTTAAACCCCTCACCACCCCTAAACACCGCCCATTCCTAATTACTATAACCACTCACACCACAATTGCTGTCATCCCATAAGCCCCGCCCACCTCTCCATCTTCCTGTTCCTCTTCCAACCTTGACAGTCTCCTTTCACCTTCCTTTTGCTCTTTAGCTTCAATCACATTTTAATAACATTCTCTCGCTGCTTTTGCTCCCTGTCGAACTCTGTTCTCCACCAATCACACTGCCTCCTTCGTGCCCTTCCGGTCGATTCAAGAATAGAAACTTTGCTCTTCAACACAAGGGCTTATTTTTGAGTCCTTGCGTCACTTTTACGCCGCAGGTGCGTCACTTTTTGTGACGCACCAGCGGGGTAAAAAATGTGCCTTGGTGCACCATATTTACAAAGTGAAGCAACTATGTAGATGCGCCACTTTGTAAACCCCTGCGCCACATTACACCTGCGCCTGGTATAATGTATGCAGTGGGGGGCCGTTCTGACACAAGTAAGCCTCGTAGAAGTGACGCTGTGAAATCTATGAGATTTCACTGCTTCACTTCTAGGACGCAAATGTGTCAATATCTTACGCCTGCCTCATGGCACATTTCACATGGGGCTTGCCCAATGTGAAATTACACATTGCTGGAATTTCGTCACTTTTGTGACACACCCCAGCAATGCGTGACTTTTGCGCTTACAGATACGTCAGAAATACTGACGTATCTGTAACTCCTTGCGCCATGATGCCTCATACTTTAAATATGACGCATCATCGGTGTCGCAAGGAGTGACGCATTGCTGTTTTCACGCAGCGATGCGTCACTTTGCATAAATGAGGCCCACAGTGTCCACGTCACATAAAACCAACAACTGAGACATGCCGCTCTTTCCCATCCTTACCCCACACTACTACACTTACTGGGCTGTAACTTCATCGTCATGTACACCAGGTGCAGTGCCACCATATCCCAAAACTACAATACTTAACAAACAAACATTAGCAAAGCCAACAACTTAGCGCTCACATTATTGGGCCGTGACCAACTGGCTTTTCCAATGCTTGTTGGCTGCTGCTGCTGGGCACATCAGGGACGCGTGCGTGCCAGCGACTGCAGAGGGCCACTCTGGTGTTCCTGGAGTCGGTGGGCACTTTCATGGCATCCCTTGGTGGCATATTCAGATTGTCAGAGCACAGGCTGCTTCTCAGAAATGAGCTCATGTTCCCTTCATCTGCCCAGAGGCAACATGAAATGAAACAGTAGTGTCGCTTTGGCGCTCAGTATAAAAATGAAATATTGATGGAACATGTTGGAGAATATTTTATTCATTTTATTTCCATCTTGAGAAGCTGCCTGGCCTAGATTTTTGTCATGACACTCAGAAACCCCTGGTTAACACCCACCCAGTAGCCATCCACCAGAGGGGCAGACACAGCATAGTGAAGGTACCTCCAGCAAGAAGGGGGCAAAACTGCACCTGTCTTTTCATTGCCTCGCCCACATAATTATGCACTTAGGGGCATATTAATGGGAGGCTGGCGTTGGGTTTGCACCACACAGCGGGGTACATGCGTGACGCAATCCTCTAAGTCAGACTAACGAAAGCCGCTATGCGCGGCTCTGTGGGCATCCATAAATCTGCAATAGGGCAACGCAACGCAGCACAAATTGCTGTGATGCACAACTCTGCCCTGGGTTAGCGTTGCGGTGGCTGTTCCCACGCAACTCCCATGGATTTTGGCACATTCCCAGATTTAGAAGCACTTGTAAACCAAGAAATGCCCCAAAATGTTACGCCTTCCCAGGAGAGGCGTAACGAGGAGAAATATCTTTCTTTCTCCTCAGTTTTTCCTCTTTCTATATGTGCTGCATGTTGCAGCACACATAGAAAGAGGAAAAGGCCTCTCAGGATTGTGTTTGTACAACACAGGCGCCCCTGCACCATGGTGGAAGGATGCCTGCGTTGGCGCTCGGCTGCAGGAATGCCACCAGCGCAGAGGGAAAGGTCAGGAACGCGCCGTATTGGATAAATATGGCTCATCCTGCCCGTTCCCTATGATGCAGGGCAGCAGAGCAAGGGACTTTCTTCCCTGCACCACAAAAGTCATAAGTATGTTCCTTAGCATGTAGGACCTGGAGAAGGTCTATGTGAGGATTGTACAAGAACTTTGCACTTGCGCATAAAAAGCGGCAATATGCCCCTTCCAGGGAATGTGCATTCAGTCTCTCCAGTCACAAGTGCCCGCGGTGGATCCGCGCACAAGCGGCGCCACAACCGCTGCCACCGTTTACACGCCTCGACGTAAAGGAACATATGTGATTGAAAGATATTAAGGAAAGCAGAAATTACCCATGACACATGTAGTCAATCATCGTTCTTATGTGAGGGTACTCTTACAGGAAAAGCATTCCCCAGTCCCAGGCATAGGCAAAGCCTGGTGGCATCAGGTGTGCAGCCAACCCCTGCCCCATGTCACAGGGGTGAACAATGATGTGTTCTGCACCCAGGTTTGTTGCATGTACAACGCTGCAACGTGTAGGATGTTGTTTGTATGGTGCCAAAGCTGAAGGTGCAGCTCAGAGCCCATGACTGACGTCAGCAGGGGAGAACAACTACTTGCAGTACAAAACAAACAACTGTTGCTGGCCCACCTTCCACTGCACCAAGAACAGCACAAAAAGTGGTGGAGGAAGGGCACAGAGAGGTCCAACACAACCCCCTCTTCCATCTTTGTTCACAGGTGTGATCAGGGGTTCAAGACCAACCTCTGGTGTAAAGCTGCCCACGTCTGCTGCTTGGCTCATCGCGGCTCTGGGGCTGGTGGGCTGGGCAGCTACCACCTCTCCGGCGGTTCTCAATGCTTTGAACAGGTGCAGCTCTAAGGCTGGCATGGCACTGCGCGGGCTGCACACAATTTCTAACATTTTCACAGAGGTTGGCACCTGAGCGTGCGTAGTTCTTGGCTGCAGCGAGGCTGCTCCAAATAACATTGGCCTACCAGGTAACAGCTATGTCTTAATACACAGAAAACCAAAGAATCAACCAAACAACAGGTCTCCAAGGACCAAAACAGGTCTCCAGTGACCACAGCAGATCTCCAGAGACCACAGCAGATCTCCAGGGACCACAGCAGATCTCCAAGGACCACAACAGGTCTCCAAGGACCACAACAGGTCTCCAAGGACCACAGTTGATCTCCAAGGACCACAACAGGTCTCCAAGGACCGCAACAGATCTCCAAGGACCACAACAGGTCTAAAAGGACCACAACACCACAACAGGTCTCCTAGGACCACAACAGGTCTCCAGGGACCACAGCAGATCTCCAAGGACCACAACAGGTCTCTACGGACCACAACAGGTCTCTACGGACCACAACAGGTCTCCAAGGACCACAACAGAACTCCTAGGACCACAACAGGTCTCTACGGACCACAACAGGTCTCCAAGAACCACAGCAGATCTCCAAGGACCACAACAGGTTTCCAAGAACCACAACAGGTCTCCAGGGACCACAGCAGATCTCCAAGGACCACAACAGGTCTCCAAGAACCACAACAGGTCTCCAAGGACCACTACAGGTCTCCAAGGACCACAGTAGATCTCCAAGGACCACAACAGGTCTCCAAGGACCACAGCCGGTCTCCAAGGACCACAGTAAATCTCCAAGGACCACAACAGATCTCCAAGGACCACAACAGGTCTATAAGGACCACAACACCACAACAGGTCTCCTAGGACCACAACAGGTCTCCAGGGACCACAACAGATCTCCAAGGACCACAACAGGTCTCTACGGACCACAACAGGTCTCCAGGAACCACAGCAGATCTCCAAGGACCACAACAGGTCTCCAAGGACCACAACAGGTCTCCAGATACCACAGCAGATCTCCAAGGACCACAACAGGCCTCCAAGGACCACAACAGGTCTCCAAGAACCACAGCAGGTCTCCAAGGACCACAACAGGTCTCCAAGGATCACAACAGGTCTCCAAGAACCAGAACAGGTCTTTAAGGATCACAACAGGACTCCAAGGACCACAGTAGATCTCCAAGGACCACAACAGATCTCCAAGGACCACAACAGATCTCCAAGGACCACAACAGGTCTATAAGGACCACAACACCACAACAGGTCTCCTAGGACCACAACAGGTCTCCTGGGACCACAGCAGATCTCCAAGGACCACAACAGGTCTCTACGGACCACAACAGGTCTCCAAGGACCACAGCAGATCTCAAAGGACCACAACAGGTCTCCTAGGACCACAAAAGGTCTCCAAGGACCACAGCAGATCTCCAAGGACCACAACAGGTTTCCAAGAACCACAACAGGTCTCCAGGGACCACAGCAGATCTCCAAGGACCACAACAGGTCTCCAGGGGCCACAGCATTTCTCCAAGGACCACAACAGGTCTCCAAGGACCACAACAGGTCTCCAAGGACCACAACAGGTCTCCAAGGATCACAACAGGTCTCCAAGGACCACAACAGGTCTATAAGGACCACAACACCACAACAGGTCTCCTAGGACCACAACAGGTCTCCAAGAACCACAACAGGTCTCCAAGGACCACAACATGTCTCCAAGGACCACAACAGGTCTCCAAGTATCACAACAGGCCTCCAAGGACCACAACAGGTCTCCAAGGACCACGACAGGTCTCCTAGGACCACAACAGTCCCAGTCGCGGTCTACCAGACGGGAGGAGGGAGGAGAAGTACCACTGTAGTTCATTTTTTAGGGTGGTATTTGTTCCAGATAACCAAATAGAGAGGCCCGCAATGACAGGTTAGGGTGGCTGAGCCAGGGCGTGCGAGGGATATGCACAATACACTGATGGGGTGACAGCGCTGTCCTGCAATGTTAAACGAATACAGAACCACATTAAGTGGCAGTGAATTTAGTCTTATCCAAGGAAGCACCACGCAAAGATAGTGATGTTGCAGGAGACACACCTGTTATCATCTAAGCACAAGAAAATATGAACTAAATGGGGGTTGGACTATAGTACTCTGGTTTTACTTCCTCACACACAGGGTGCTGCTGTGGGAAGATGCTAGTATCCCTTTTAGAGTAGCTGCTGAGCTGAAGGCAGTGGATGACCGGTATGTAGAGAAACGGTGGGCGAGAGAAGAGGCAGACCCACACTGTTTCTAAGCACATGCATATGTGTCGACACACCGGATTTCTTTGAGACAGTGGTGCAACTTCTGACACCTTACATTCACCACCACATACTCTGGGTGGGTGACTGCAATTGAGTATTGGACAGACACTAACACAGTTCTAGGTCCACTGCTAGGCCACTTGGCAGACGCTCCAGGGCGCTGCTGGAAGGTATGGACCCACTCAACCTCCTGGAGCTATGGAGGACACAGCGTGGCGCTACAACGGGTTACTCCTTCTATTCTCCCCCACTTGTGACCCTCTCTACGATGGACTACATGCTTATTCACTCAGAACAAATTGTGCAATTTGGTGCGGCCCAGTCCTTGGACCGAATACTATTGGACCATGCTCCTCTAGCGGTAGAGTGGCTGGATCAAGTCTATGTGGCACCAGTGGCTGAGTGGTATTTACAGCCTAGGCATTATTAGGCAAGGTGTTCCAAGAGGATATCAGGGAGGCAGTTTGGGATTTTTTCACCATAAACACAGGCCCAGTGGAATCGGCTGGGGAACTTCAGGAAGTCTCCAAGGCAACCATTTGGGGGAAATGTATGGCATGACTAATGTGGTAAGTAGAACTCTTGGACACACAGTCACGCAATCAGATGGCAGACGGCAGACAGGCCCGCATGCTGCAGAGGTATGGGAAACGTGGCAGGGACTGCAATGGGAACCAGATGAGCCCCAAGACACCTGTGAAAAACATTTTTACAAACTATTTACAGAAATGCAACATGAGCAGGAAGACCACCCAGGTAGGGTCTTAGCTTACCTAGTCAACAGGGAGAGAGGCAGAAATACTATAGTATCTATCAGAGATGCGCGGGGTACCTCCAACTGGTCGAGGGGATATTCTGACCCGATTCACAGAGTTCTACAAGGCACTTTATGCACAAGATCAGGATGATGCAGCCATCCTTGATAAGGCACTCATCCCTAAATTGGATGAGGAAGCCCAATTGATGAGTTAGACACATGATGGGCCGTCAAGCACATACATACGGGGAAGACCCCTGGTATAAACGGGCTTAGTGTTGAGTTCTACCAGACGGTGGAGGATGTACTGTGGGTGCCACTGCTGGCCATGATCACAGAAGCTTTTGAAACGGGTGTGCTGCGGCATGGCTGAGGGAGGGCAATATCGTAGTCCTGCCCAAACCAGGCAGAGACCCCACAGATTGGGAATCTTACCGCCCCTATCAACAGTTAATGTAGATGTGAAAATACTGGTGCAACGTCTATCTAAAGTAGGTGAAGGTGTCTCACACACAGATCCATCAGGGTTTGTGGGGGGCCGTGCTACCACCCCCAATATTGGGAAAGCCTTCCTTGTCATGAAGCAGGCAATGAGGGCGATGGAGCCCTGTTCGGGGGGAAGATTGGATGCCCACAAGGTCTTTGATGCTGTTAATTGTACGTTTACAAAACGTGCGCTACATAGGTATGACGGTGCACAGTCAAAATATCGATTCCTTAATATCGACCTACAGTAATATCGAGTTGTAAATATCGAAGGTGAAGAATATTGAGGTCAAGAATATCGTTGGACAGAATATCGACCCTAAGGTAAGTAATATCGATTTTTTTTATGTTGATGTAAGTAATATCGAAGTTAGTAATATCAATGTCAATTATATCGATGTCACTAATTTCGATGTTACTAATATCGATATTTGTTTGTTGTTATGTATTTTATTATGTATTTTATATGTATGTGTTATATGTTTTTTTTAAGCATTTATTTGTTTTAAATTATATGTGTGCTATTTATTATATATTAAAAATGTTATTTGTCATTTAATTTTATGGTTTAGTACTGAGCGGGTTGTGGGTTTATAGGGGAATAGGGTGGGAAGTAATTTAATTATATTAAATTAATTATACATTTTTAGTAATTGTAAATTAATTTTAATTAATGTTTGCGTTTAAGTTCTGTAGCGGGTTGTGATTGTGATTGTGATTGTGTTCTTATATAGCGCACTACCACTCCAAGGAGTATCTTGGCGCTGCGATTCCAGGATGGTTAATAGAGATGAGAGGTAATGATGATTTAGTGAGCGTGCAGGGTGATGATTATACCAATGCTTTATAGTCTGAATCTGAGAGGGAGTAGATCCAGGTTTTTAGGTTTTTCCTGAAACTAAGTTCTGTTTTGTTATGGCGTAGAGACAAGGGGAGGTTGTTCCAGGCCTTTGCTCCGATGACAGCAAGAGATTTTCCTCCTTTGGTCGTTAACCTGAATCTAGGGACTTGAAGTTGGTTAGTGGTAAATGACCTGAGGGTTCGTTTCGGCTGATATGCTTGAAAGTACTTCCTCAGGAACAGAGGGCCTTGGTTGTGGTAGGCTCTGTAGGTGATGGTGAGTACTTTAAAGAGGATGCGTTTATGCACCGGGAGCCAGTGCAGTGCATCTAATGCTGCCGATGCTGAGGACCTTCTGGGTAGTTTCAGTACAAGCCTGGCTGCTGCGTGCTGGACCATTTGCAGTCTGTGCAGGGCCGATTTATTCAGCCCTGCATACAGACTGTTGCAATAGTCCAGTCTGGACGTTATAAGCGCTACAGCCACTGTCCGCCTAGCACTTAGGGGAAGGAAATCAAAGAATTTCCTGAGGCTTTTGATGGTTCTGAAACAAGTCCCAGCTACTTCTTTGGCTTGTAGACTGAAAGAGAGGGTATTGTCGAACTTAATGCCCAGGTTTCGAACAGAATTAGTTGTCTTGGGGGGGGCTTCCACCATTTCCGGCCACCAGTCCTTTGGGGAGAAACAGTTTTTGAGGCCAAAAGGAACAATCTCAGTTTTGGCTGAGTTACATTTTAGATGATTTTGGGTCATCCACTCAAAGGTTGCTGTTAAGCACTCTTTCAGAGTTTGTTCAGCGTCAGTTTGATTTTTGTCAAGGGTCAACACGAGTTGGGTGTCATCAGCGTAGGCAATAGTACTGATGTTAAAGGTGGAGATAAGTTCCAGTAAGGGTACCATATAAAGGTTAAAAAGGGTATGGCTCAGGCTTGAGCCCTGCGGCACCCCAGATGTCAGGAGCTTCTCCTCAGAACGGAAATTGCCTAGCATGACAACCTGTCGTCTCTGCTCCAGATAGTTCTTGAGCCATTTGAACACGGTTCCTGCTATGCCAGCTTTGGTCAGGCGGTGTAACAGGATAGCATGTGACACCGTGTCGAAAGCCGCAGAGAGGTCCAATAGGATCAGGACAGCCATTTTTCCCTGATCTAAGGCAGCACAAATGGTTTCTGCTGATGATAGTAGCGCTGACTCAGTGGAGTGGTGAGCCCTGAAACCAGCTTGACACGGATGTAATAAGTTGTTGTTTTCTATGTGGGCCATCAGTTGTTTGTTAACAAGGGATTCGGTGACTTTGCATATTGCGGGGAGGAGGGAGATGGGGCGCAGGTTAGACAGTGTCGTGGGGTCAGGTATTACTTTTTTCTGTAGTGGTCTGACTGCGGCCAGTTTCCATTGAGAAGGAATATCCCCTGTTTGCAGGGACGCATTAATAATAGAATTAATGCAGGGGTTGACCTCGTGTATTATGGTTCTCAGAAGTGTTGGAGGACAGGGGTCAAACGGGGAACCAATTTGGTGGCCAATATCCTTTGGTGGGATTCTTCCAGCGTAATATGGCTGAACTTTTTCCACCAAGGATGGGCTGGATCGGTGCCAGGCTCTGCCTCAAAGTTTTTTAGGACTGGTTGTGGGAAGTCTTTCGTCAGGGTGTCGATTTTTTGGGCAAAGTAGTTTGCGATGTCGTTGCACAGGGTTTGGGACGGTGGAATTTCTCGTGATAGAGCTTTAGGTTTGTTGAAGCTGTTGACTATTTTAAAGATGTCCTTATGTTTGTTTTTGGATGCTTCAATGCAGGAGGTGAAGTAGGTTTTCTTTGCGTTTTTAATCATAGAATGATAGAGTCTCCTGGCATTTTTATAGTCCTCTTTTGCTTCGTTCGCATACGTCCGGCGCCATTTTCGTTCCAGGTGTCTAACGCCGACTAGATGCTCTTTGAGTTTATCGGAGAACCATGGGGCAGACTGTCTTTTTTTGTTCAGAGTGCCTTTAGACCCTGAGTTCCTAATCTTATTGCCAATGTTGGCCATCCATTCCTCAAATTTTTGATTATCTTCAAGCGTATCCCCTGATAAAATGGGTTTGCTGTCTTTAGTCCATTTATCGAGGTCAGGGTGTTCCAGAATTTTTCCCCAACAGGGGAGGTTAGCTCCTTTTTTTACCGCCACCTTAGTATTTAATTTGTTTCCCTTTAAAGGGATGGAAAATTCAATGAAGTAGTGATCTGTCCAGATTTGTAGCTTAGGGGGGTTTACCAGTATGTTGGTTAAATTCGAACATATGCAGTCGAGGGTATGCCCTGCATTGTGTGTGGCCTCAAGCGTTTGGAGTTTAAGTCCTATAACCTGTAAAATTTCTTTAAAGCTTGACGCTTGGCCGTCAGTAGAGTCGTCAAGATGGAGATTGAGGTCTCCCAACAGGGTAAAATTAGCGTATCTGAGAGTCAGATCGCCTAGCACTTCCCCCACGTTTTCAAGAAACTGGGAGGGATGTCCAGGAGGGCGATATATCAGTATCCCTGCGAAAGCAAAATTGTCTAGGGCTTGTATGCAAAAGCTTAGGCTCTCAGCACCTCGTATATTTGGTGGTTCTTTCATAGTGCACTTAAGGGTGTCTCTGTGAATGATAGCCAGTCCGCCTCCGCGCTGTTCAATGCGATCTTGTCTGCATATAGAAAAGCCCAAGGGGAGGGTGTGGACTATGTCGGGGTTTGACCATTCACGGAGCCAAGTTTCCGTAATGAAAAGGCAGTCCAAATCATTTTCCGTGATGAGGTCAAATAAGTGTGCGGAGTTCTTGACCATTGATCGTGCATTAATTAGACCACATCTAAGGTTATTTGGGCTCACTTCCTTGATGGCAGTGCAATATGGCACTAGTGTCTTTTTACATGTATTGCAACAGATAGGACCTACCCATTTATCTACAATCAGGGAATGAGTACATCTATTGTATGGGTGATTGTTTAGGGCAACAATGTCCGGTTTGGATAGGTTGGTCACCTGAGTATCCTGTAAGGCCCCTGGACTGTTCTCCAGCCCGTCCTCAGCGCGGACGGGCGCAGACGGGCTGGACTCTGGCGTGACTCCGGCGCTGATCCGCGCGCGTCCGCTGCGCGGAGGCATACCGTGGCTCCTTATGTAGGGTAGACTGGAGCGCTACCAATTTCAGCCGTCCCCCCACCCAAGATGTCTGCCCTCGGCAATCTCCAATCAGGACTCAGCCCTAAGATCGGCTGTGACCGTCCGAGCTGTCAACGAGGGGAAAGGAGCAGCCAAAATAATGGTGAGTGCTCAGGGAGGTGTGGGGAGGTGAAGTCAAGTAATTACAAATTTTAAAAAGTCGGCGCAAAATAAACGAGTAAAACTCTGCAACCAGCGCTATTTCTCAGCTAGGTAACACAGGAGAATTCTCAGTCAGCTAGGTACACGCTAACTACCTCCCGGCTTCCGCCTCAGGAGGGGTCCACAATTAACACTCTCTTCGGTGTAGGAATCTTACGTGTGCTTCCAATGTGGCTCCTTATGTAGGGTAGACTGGAGCGCTACCAATTTCAGCCGTCCCCCCACCCAAGATGTCTGCCCTCGGCAATCTCCAATCAGGACTCAGCCCTAAGATCGGCTGTGACCGTCCGAGCTGCCAACGAGGGGAAAGGAGCAGCCAAAATAATGGTGAGTGCTCAGGGAGGTGTGGGGAGGTGAAGTCAAGTAATTACAAATTTTAAAAAGTCGGCGCAAAATAAACGAGTAAAACTCTGCAACCAGCGCTATTTCTCAGCTAGGTAACACAGGAGAATTCTCAGTCAGCTAGGTACACGCTAACTACCTCCCGGCTTCCGCCTCAGGAGGGGTCCACAATTAACACTCTCTTCGGTGTAGGAATCTTACGTGTGCTTCCAATGTGGCTCCTTATGTAGGGTAGACTGGAGCGCTACCAATTTCAGCCGTCCCCCCACCCAAGATGTCTGCCCTCGGCAATCTCCAATCAGGACTCAGCCCTAAGATCGGCTGTGACCGTCCGAGCTGCCAACGAGGGGAAAGGAGCAGCCAAAATAATGGTGAGTGCTCAGGGAGGTGTGGGGAGGTGAAGTCAAGTAATTACAAATTTTAAAAAGTCGGCGCAAAATAAACGAGTAAAACTCTGCAACCAGCGCTATTTCTCAGCTAGGTAACACAGGAGAATTCTCAGTCAGCTAGGTACACGCTAACTACCTCCCGGCTTCCGCCTCAGGAGGGGTCCACAATTAACACTCTCTTCGGTGTAAGTTTATAGGGTAATTGGGTGGGAAGTAATTTAATTGTAATTAACTAATATTTATTTTTGATTGGTATTGATAATTATTTTATTTCTAATTAATTATTAATTGGTAATTAATTATTTTAATTGGTAATTAATAATTTTAATTGGTAATTAATTTTATTAATTGGTAATTAATGTTTGTAATTGGTAATTACATTTTGTAATTGGCAATTACTTTTTTTAATTGGTAATTAAGTTTTGTAATTGGTAATTAAAATTTTTAATCAGCAATTATTTTTTTTAATTGGTAATGAATTATTTGAAATTGGTAAATAATAATTTTTATTGTTAATTAATTTTTTTTAATTGGAAATTAATTTTATTAATTGGTAAATATATTTTTTTAAAATACTTTTTATTCAAAAATAAATTTACTGTTTACCATTTTTTATTTGTTAATCAATTTATAATTATTAATATGTTTTTTGTTCAGAAAAACATTTTAGTGTTCAATATTATTTGGTTATTTATTTTTATTAATTAATATTTATTGGTATTTATTGTTAATTTGTTGTTAATTAATTATTTAATTGTAATTATGTTTTTAGTAATTATCAATGGGGATTTGCAAATGATGTAGTTATTTAAAAATACATTTTTTAATTATTTTAGTTAGAACAATTATTTATAAGTATGTTATATTTAACTTCTACACTATGTGGTAAATATTTAATTACCGTCCTAATTTCTATGCAGGTAAGTACTTAAAATAAAATAACTCAATCGGAAAGAAAGACGCAGAGTCCGTGGTGTTAGAGTTCTCAGGGGTTTTATTCCTTAAAAAGGAATGGTTCTTGAACCGGATATCGGATTCCTGACACCACTGGGGTTCAGGAAGGGATAGAGCATACTTTATTGACAATACATAACTTTTATACTTAATGCACATAATGAAAACCAATGCAGAAGGCGTAACAGCTGAGAGAAACAAGATAAGAACACACACGTGTTAGCAATACGTAATCAGAAGGCGTGAACTAGGGCGTGTACAGAGGTGTGTGCTAGAAAACGTCATATGAAAGTGTCACAAGTGGGTGGGTACATGGCAGAATCTTGCAATGTCAGCAGAAATCTGAGGTCAGGATGCGCGCGCAGCTGCATGACGTGTGATTGGCGTGAAGCTGGAGGGTGCAGGGGACTTGACATTTACACTAGAGGAAAGAGACAGAAGTCTGGCATGTCAGATCAACTCGTTCCTATATCATATCTGATATCTGATGTTTGGGAACCATATTATCTAGAAGGAAAGGTCTCTTGGGCAGAGGCTATCCTATACTGACTATGAATGCGTGCATATGTGCCTACGTGTCTGTGTGTAAAGCGAGGGGGCCATGGGCCTACCATGGTAACGGGAGCTATGAATTACTTGCATGGAGACAGAGAGGCCGGGCCCTTTGCTCTGCAGCTGAGGGGTTGTTTATCTATTCTGCTGGACTGGAATGTGTTTTCGGGAAGCTGAGCTTGGCTATGCTGATAACGTGAAGGTAAAATACTGTCTTTGGCAGGCAGGCAGGCCGAGCCAGGCTCCGCTCGCCTCGCAGGGAGTAGGACAGAGTTCACGGGGGGGGGCATCCCACGTTGCAGTTTCAGGAGGCAGAGATGATTTTGAAAAGAGGCTCGATGACAGAAAACAGGGCCTAACTCGCACAGAGCCAGGAAGACGTGAAAGTGCACCATACAAAGACGGTGGCAAGGCATATTTAGGAACGGAATATCCGACCCATTCAGGGTGGATCTGAAAGAGGACATGTTAACGTTGGACGCAAATGTATTTGCGTCTTCATAACTGGCACAGGAGGGAAGTTACATGCACTTTAAGCTCGTACATGGAGACGGTGGGGTACACGTTAGGGAACATTTCTTGACCATAAAATTTATATTTCCTCATTCCCTCCTTGTTCCCTACGGACCCTTCATGATACGTCAATCTTCATTAATCCATTTATCTGTGTAGTGAGCATCATCTGCTCATCCTTTTTCACACGAGTTTTAGAACTTTGACTTGAATGGGGAGTGCAGGATGTGGCGCACAAGCCGCAAATCGCTGGCCCACATTGTAAACATAGACAGCAACTGAACACTATGAGTAGTATAGTTCCAAGGAGTGACAGTATTTTCCATCCCCATGCTGAAATAGTAGTCCAGAGCCAACCGGACCAAGTCCAAGTGCCTGGATTCTGATGTATCTGACTAGCTATCTTATGGAGACGTGTAATAGCCTTATATACGGACGGAGCATTATCTGGTATGAAAACACAGCAAGCTGACCCGAGGACCTTACAGGCTCCTCCTCGATCGGCTAGTATGACGTCAATAACAAGACGATTTTGAAGAACGACAAGTCTCATAGCAGACTGTTCCTCAGTCAAGTTACCTAGGGCGGAAGTAGTCTCTTTTACTACTGCTTCAAGGGTTCTGGTCAAGTGACGGATAGACTTACTATTGAAAATAGCTCCTAAATAGGGAAAGAAACCTTTATTGAAATCTGTGTACTGTTCCCATGCTGTCTCAGTATAGTCGACAATTGGGAGATCTCTTTTGGGTCTGTGGACTAGGCGGGAATTTCTATGATGATCAGGTGGAGCGAGGAAAACAGGTGGCAGTAAGAATCCAATGTAACAGGTCCCATCCCAATCTAGAGGCAAACGTATGTATGCTGTCTGACCACAAATGAAATAGGAATGACGTGTAGCTTTGAATGTGGACTTGCCCTTATCACTAAATTCGACCACAGTAGTACATTTACTATGACCCAGGTGTACGGAACCATTCTTTCTGACACATAATTCACCCTTGACTGGTAGTACTGACATAGTGGGCAAGTCTGGCTCGGTTTCGGATTCAACATTCAGAATCATGAGATTAAGTGTAAACTTCCCTAATCCATATACTTCATTTTCTAGATCAGTCCCTGTCCTTCTGGGAAGTCCCTCTTTGTCAGGATAACATATTTTATGCAGAACTGTGTTCAGGTTTCCCCATACCCAGTTACCCTGATAAACTACGGAATTTGAATCTAAGGCATTAATCAAACTAAACCAGGCTCCACATGAACCATTGTGTGTGAACGGGTACGGGAAGAGGGGCAGAACTCCCCTGTATTTCTGGTAGGGAGGGAGTCGGCCACATATCCAACAATTAGTAGCGTTGCTGGTCTGATGAGAGTGATGTAACATACTAATGAATGTATTGTTGCGCAGCGCAAGTCGGTAAGACAACTCGTGAGGGGGTAACTCACTAAAAGAATGCTCGGCAGTATTATTAGAATATGCATGTGTAGCAATAGGAAAATAGATATGCAAAATTATACTTGTGACAATAATAGTAAGACTTAAAGAAAACATAATCCATAAGGTAACAATACAGTAACTTTTGAGAGATTTGCAATATCGTTGCTTCTTGATCTGTTTCTCTCTATCTCTCTCTCTATTGGGGTCTAGGGGATACATGTCAGAAACTATTTAACCGATTCACCTAGGGGAGGACTTAAACAATTAAACTGTCTGACTTGCTAGACCGCAATTTTAATTTATACTCCTCTTGCGGAGTTTTCTCTACCATGGGGAGTTTAAAGTCACTAGAATCTGGGCAGTCCTTTGAGGGGGTGGAAGAGTCAGTCTCTGGCAACAGTTCATTACATTTTTTAATATGACTCGTATGGATCCACCCCTTGCGGCCCTCGACCTTGATTGCAGTCCTCGTGGTCAGAAGGACGAGCTTCGGCTCCTGCCAACGGGGCTCCAGCGGACTCCTCCTGTCGAAATTACGTATCAGTACAGTATCTCCGGGACGGACATCGTGTGGCTTCACGTCAGTGTTGTCGGGAAAGGCTGCGGCAACCTGTGAACGACATGATTGGAGTGCAGACATCAAGGAGGCAAGGTAATCTGTCAGCATATTACAGTCGACATCGGTTATTTTCTTAGGCATGGGCGTCCCCCACATATTTGGTGGCCTGCCAAAGACCACCTCATACGGGGATAGCCCTGATCTCGAATGTGGGACCATTCTCATATAGAACAGTGCAACTGGCAGGGCGACTATCCAGTCGACCCCTTTCTCTTTACATATTTGTGCAAGACGGGTTTTCAGTGTCTGGTTGTGCCTCTCTACAAGGCCAGCGGCCTCGGGATGTCGGACGCAATGGAATTTCCACTGATATCCTAGCAGGAGTGAAACCTGCTTCATGAGCTCGGATGAGAATGGCTGTCCGTTATCTGAGTACACGATACGAGGCAAGCCGTACCGTGGGAAGAATTCTCGAACCAGCTGCTTGGCAGTGGTCGGAGCAGTGTAATCTGGGACTGGATATGCTTCGGTCCAACGGGAAAGTGCACAAACAACTACGAGGACGTACTTGAATCCTCGACAACGTTCCATCTGGATATAATCCATCTGGAGGACTTCAAAAGGGTGATCGGGAGGATGAAATCCACCTTGCTCTACAGGGACGCTTTTACCTGGATTGAACTGACAACAGATCATGCAAGTACGCACTTTCTGTTTTGCTGCTGCTCGTAAATGTTTGTTGAACCAGAGATTCTGTAAACTGTCTAACATAGCTTTTTCTCCCAGGTGTGCTGGGCTATGTGCTGTATTTATTATGACTTGAACCATAGAGTCGGGGAGAAACCATGTAGATTTTCCCTTCGTCATCCATCCCTGATCTGTCTGGACCCCTCCTAGTTCAGTCCATTTCTTGATTTCGTCTGGAGTAGCATGTGTCTGAATATCGATTACATCTAGTGTGGGATCCCTAACTGTCATACAATGTGTCGGTACTATTGTCTTTGTCACATCAGTTGTCTGGGTGTGTGTCAATGCGGTATGTTTTGCTGTTTGGCCTGCCAGGTCGTTACCCTGGGAAATAGAGTCTGTAACTTTAGTATGTGCTTTACACTTCATGATGGATATGCCTGAAGGCAGATGTATTGCTTCTAACAGTGCTTGAATGAGGGGACCGTGTTGGATCTTGGCACCGTGAGAGGTCAAGAAACCTCGTTCTTGCCATAACATTCCGAAGTCGTGCACAACTCCGAAAGCATAACGTGAATCTGTGTATATGTTAACATTTCTGTTCTTGGCTAGTATACAGGCTCGGGTCAGAGCGATAAGCTCTGCTGCTTGAGCGGACAGTATATCAATACGGTGTGTTTCTTTGACTTCAGTTTCGGTGGTCAGTGCATATGCGGCCACTAGTTCTCCTGTGCTTGTTCTCATACATGAACCGTCCACGTAAAGTGTCAGGTCTGGGTTGGTCAGTGCAACATCTGTTAAGTCTCGTCGGGGCTTTGTTACTGCATTAATGATTTCTATACAATCATGCGGGGCTGACTCTGTCATAACCGAGGGTAACAATGTGGCAGGATTTAGAATGTTACAGCGTCTGATTTCTATGTGTGGCTGGAATAGTGTCAGTTCATAACCTGTCAGTCGTGCTATAGTCAGGTGTTGAGTCTGTGTTCGGTTTAGAAGGACTTCTACAGAATGTGGAACTTGTACTGTTAATTGGTGTCCTAATACTATTGAATCGCTTTGTCTGATTGCTAAGGCTGTCGCTGCAACTGATTTTAAGCACGCAGGCAGAGCCTGGGCCACTGGATCCAATGTACTTGAAAAATAAGCGCAAGGCTTATGTGAACCTGCTTGATCTTGTGTGAGGACAGACAACGCTGTACCATCACGTTCTGTAACAAAAAGTGTAAAAGGTTTGCTGTAACATGGTGTCGCTAGAACTGGTGCTTGACATAAAGCTTTCTTTAATTCCTCAAAAGCCTGTGTATGTTCCTGAGTCCAAGGGAGGACAGTCGAAGTTGCTGCCTCCTGTGTTGTCAACTGTATCAGTGGTTTAGCTAGAAATGCATACTGAGGAATCCATTGTCTGCAGTACGAGGTGAGGCCTATAAAGGCCCGCACTTCCTTTTGTGTCTTGGGTTGTTGTAACTGTGCAATTAACTGAACTCGATCAGGTGTGAGCTGTCTTCCCCACTTGGACAGCAAGTGCCCAAGGTACACCACTTGCTGAACACAGAATTGTAGCTTCGAAGGAGACACCTTGTGTCCCTTGTCGGCCAGAAAATGTAAAACTGTCAGTGATGCTTGTTCACATTTGGGTTCGCTTCGTGCGGTGATCAGCAGATCATCGACGTACTGGAGTAAGGCAGTGTTAACTGGCATTTGGATACAGTCAAGTTGTCTTTTTAGCGCTTGGCTATAGATGCTGGGGCTTTCTGTGAATCCTTGAGGTGCGCGTGAAAATTTGAAGCTTCGGCCATTTAAACTGAATCCGAAGAGATATTGGCTCTCTGGATCAATGGGTACACTGAAGAAGGCGTTCTTGAGGTCAATTACAGTAAAGAACGTCGCTTCTGAATCAATAGCAGTCAATAAGGATGAGATGTCGGGGACCACAGGATACTGTGGTACAATGCATTTATTCAGTTCTCGTAAATCAATCACCAGCCGATATACTGGCGGTGCATTGGGATCAGTACGTTTAAGAATCGGAATGATAGGGGAATTACAGATATTGGAGTCGGTTTCTACGACCACTCCTTGGGCAATGAGCTCTTCAATGATTTCCAGTAAAGCCACTACAGCATCAGGCGGTAACTTGTATTGTCTGATTCGGGGTAAAACAACTCCTTGTTTGAGTGTAACACGGTATGGTGTAATGTGCATACAACCTACATCGGTTGGGCCTTGTGCCCACAGGTGTTTCGGTACATTTTTCAATCTGACATCAAACTCCCGTAATACATAGTGACCCTTAAAGTCACGTAGGAAAAGTCTAACTCCTTCCGGAGAACAACATATCACTGCTCCTAGAGCCTTCAGTGTCTTGATACCTAACAAGTTTTCTGGACATGATTTTGTGAGTAACAGGTCTGTAACACGTGATAATGGACCTACTGCTAGGGGGACAGGTTCTGATACTTCATTTACAATTGGCTGTCCTGAAAAACCAAGGGAAACATTCTGTGAGCCTGAGAGGGGTGCCCCTGGAACTTCGTCGTGACTGATCGTGGTGCGACTTGCCCCTGTGTCAATTAGAAACTTTCTGTCTTTTCCTAATACTTGACTATGCACATAAGGACCCTCTTGATCTACAGGAATCTCAATAAGAGGCAAGCCACCTCCCTCTCTAGGCTATTTCATGTGTATCGCTGATAATCAGGATAATCAGATTGGGCATACTGGTACATCTGCTGCGAAACTTGCTGCGTCGCGGCAATGGGCTGTGGCTGTGATACCGCTACGGTCTGCGCTGTATGTGGGGAAGCATGCATAGGCTGTATATTCTGTGAAGTCTGTTGCTGGACCTGGTCTTGTCTAGGCTGACGCGGTCTTTCTTTAGTTTTACCTGTTGATATATTGTGTTTCAGGACTGGACATTCGTTTACGTAGTGACCTGGTTGTTTGCAATAGTTGCATGTCCCTTTAACAGGAGCTGCTGAATTACTTGTATGGGTCACACCCTTTTTCTGACCGTCGGCTGAAACCGACTGGGCCACTAACATTTTCATTTTCGTGTCTTTCATACGTCTCTGTTCGTGATCTTGTTCTTCTCTAATTCTGTTCTGATGATATTGTAACATTTGTAACATCTGGGATGGCGTATTTGCTTGCCATGTACTTTCGACTTTATATACACGGTTCTTAACTTGTGTCAGGGAATTCTCAACCAATTTAGTTACAAAAAGGTGCGGGTATGACTCGCTACCTGGTTTCAGGCCACTATTAATAATGAAACATTTCTCGAATCTTGAATAGAAGTCACTAGTATCTTCATCGTGTTTCTGTTTACAAGCTGAGATTGCGTCCCAATCTTCCTTTTTAGTTGTCAGTAATCTTGGCAAAACCTGTACTATTAAACCTGGTAATGCTTTAGCTTTGTCCCCAAGGCCTAGCCCTGGAGTACGACCTTTTTCCTCGTCTTCTATTTCAGTCCAAATAATCTTTTTGTCTCCCACCTCCCATTCTTTTTCCTTGAGTTTCTCGTAAATGCCCGTGGGCAGCAGTACTTTTAACAATTTCATAATATCCGTATACGTGTAATCTCCCATGAGTAACATGTCCTTAAGTTCTCGGTGAAAACCTGCAGGGTCTTTATCGTGACAGGGCACTAGTTTCTTCATTTCTAACAATTCCAACTTTGTTAAAGGTGTGTACACAAACACACGTCGTAGGGTATTATCAGTATTCATAACTGGGTGTACTTCTCGTAAAGGATTCTGCCTGTCAAAATGAAACATTTTCCTTTCTGGGGGCGGAGCTGGAACATATTGTGGGCCTAAGAAAGCGTTATATCTGTGCCGTTGTTCTAGAATTATTTGAATTAACCTGGTACTTAGGCCTCTCCATCTATTCATAAGTAGTGCTTCTAATGTATCAGGTAAAGGACCTGGATCAGACTGTTGATGTCTGTATAACGTGATGAGATGCTGAATCATGTATATACCAGCTAATTTCTGCTCGTCTGGGGAAAGGTTCAAGAATGTCTGTGCTACTGTATCATCATTATATGTGCTAGGATTGTCAGCCCATAGTACTGCTGACCGGGCTAGTTCTTGTTCATCCATAGAATTGAGTACATGGTACCCCATTCGTTCTTGAAGAATTTTATCGGTAACCTGAAACAGATATTCAGGAGAACTCGTTTTTGAGATGCCAGAGAGAAAAACTCTCTTGCTTTCTGGACGAATGCCTTTCCTAAGGTAATTTCCCTTACCTACATATGCTATTATTTCTTTAGCAGAGTCTTGTTCCTCTGGTTCGTCCTCCTCGGAGGAGTTATTCCTGTCGCTATCTCCATCCTTTTCTTGTTCCTTTCTTTCGTGCATTTCTATTACTTCTTTCCTGATTCTTTTATACATACTTGCTATACAACTCTGTTTATCGTGTTTTCCATCGGCTATATTCTGACCCCACTTGTTTAGTGCGTCCATCTCATCCTTGTCTACTCCAGGCCTGTCTCGTTCTCCTATTAAACAATTTATGAAAAAGCGTAATATACAACCTTGAGTGTCAACTTTCTGGTGAGCCAGGGCCTCTTTAATACTTTCAGGATCTTCCCCAGTCTGGATAAAATGATATATTCTATCTAGGTATTCAGTCATTCCTGGGAATAACACTAAATAATCTGTAACTTTTCGTAAGCGTAGAGATGCTAACAACATCCTATCGTCTTTACCGGGTACTGGATCGTATCTGCAAATTGGAAGGGGTTCTTTAAGCATGTCGTAACTTGGTGTTCGGGGTGTACGTTGCTTTAATATGTCCCTAAGGTTTAACCTATGTGTTTGTGGCGGGGTCTGGTGACCTCCTGTCGCACCTCCTGAGGCGGAGGCTTGAGCATGACTTGTCTGTGGAGTCTGTGTAAGTAACTGAACTGGTGTTTTACCAGGATCAGGCCCAAACGGATTCAGTGTATTCATCTTAGGTGTAGGAAGTGGTGGAGGAAAAGGTGGAACAGGATTTCGAACAGGTGAACTCTGTTGGGGTACGGGCTGGGCATTGTCTTGGAG
Source organism: Lissotriton vulgaris (assembly GCF_964263255.1). Classification (NCBI taxonomy): domain Eukaryota; kingdom Metazoa; phylum Chordata; class Amphibia; order Caudata; family Salamandridae; genus Lissotriton; species Lissotriton vulgaris. Next base: position 104,417 of record NW_028250725.1, read on the forward strand.
TGGGTTGCCACCACCGTCACCGTCAGTAGGCGGTACGTTAGTACGTGAATTGGTGTAAGCGGGAGCTACATCGTCTAGATAGGAAGCAAGGAATATGTCTTTGGTGGTCCTGTGACTTACTTTAGTCGGAACCAATGGTGGCGGCAGATCTTTCGGTATTTCTGGAGTGGCCTTAGGCGAACCCTCGGCCACTAAATACATGCCATTGGCAAGAGTGTTTCGCATGCGGTCTACTTGTTCTGCTTTTACTCGGATACCTTCAATAACTAATTCGTTTTCTCGGACTTCATCTGACTCTTCTCTATGTTTCTCAGCTTTTCGGAGTGCTTTTTCTGTACGCTTATGCGATTCTTTACGCCACAATTCTATGGCATCTTTCTGGGACTGTCTGGCTTTCTTTTTCCATAGCGCTTCCTCTACTCTCATGATGCACTCGGCATCCCATGTTCCTGTAGCAGGCCACCTGTGTCTCTCTTCTAGGTGCTTGGTATAATCGGCCCATAAATCTAGATACAGTATGGCATCTAAGCCATGCTTATGGTACATAAAATTTCCAGGAGTGTCCCTAGGGGGGACAGGAATTTCTTCCTCTAGTATCCCTTTCCTAGTTCCTATCTGTCTTAATTTATTGAAAAACGGCATCTTGTTACGTGGTACTGGTCACTCGATACTTGTTACTTACTCTGAACACAGCTAATTACACAAAAACACAGTAATGTACATCAAACAGTCACTCATACCACAACATTTATCACATGAAACATTTTGAACACATATGAACTACCCTTGAATTCCAGAAAACGAGAACAAAAATCGAAACCTTGAATACTTTATATACTGCTAAACAGTACAGATACACTGCCAAGAACAGTGCAAGAAATTGAATGCCTGATGTACTGCTAAACAGCACAGATACACTGTCTAAAACAGTGCAGACCGTGTTTGTGTACCCAAACCCGTCTTTACCGGATACATAATAATGCACCCGTCTAGATGCGTCCCCAGCAACGGTACTCACCGGGAAGCACGGAACAGAAGGCCTCGGAAAACTCGACTGGACTGGACTGGACTCGACTCGATACGTGAATACTTCGGAACTGGTGGGCCTCTTGACACCTCGGACCTTGCTTCTTTCGGCTAGGCTCTGGTCGGGATCCTCCGCACTCCTCACCGCCTCGTCTGGGTGCTGATCGCAGTCTCCGTCACCTCCGTAGGCCTGAGGGAGATACAGGAAATCCTGCGGGTACGCGTAGTTGTCCGTCTTGACTGTGGCAGGGGGCAAAGGCTGCACCGCACCAACCGGCGCGTGGGGTGGGGGAGGGGTCCCTATTCGGGCGCCAAATTAATGTGGTAAATATTTAATTACCGTCCTAATTTCTATGCAGGTAAGTACTTAAAATAAAATAACTCAATCGGAAAGAAAGACGCAGAGTCCGTGGTGTTAGAGTTCTAAGGGGTTTTATTCCTTAAAAAGGAATGGTTCTTGAACCGGATATCGGATTCCTGACACCACTGGGGTTCAGGAAGGGATAGAGCATACTTTATTGACAATACATAACTTTTATACTTAATGCACATAATGAAAACCAATGCAGAAGGCGTAACAGCTGAGAGAAACAAGATAAGAACACACACGTGTTAGCAATACGTAATCAGAAGTAACCTAACCATGGGCGAATTTTGCGGATCTCGCGTTCGCGAATTTTGCGGATTTGCGAACTCGCAATCCGCAAAATCCGCGAATTCCCGCGAATTTGCGGATTTTTTTTTTTTGTGTGTTCGCAATTGTTTCTGCCAGTTCGCGAGGATTTGGTACTAGTTCGCAATTGCGAACTTACTTGTCGGCTCGCAACGGTCGCGACTATGTTGTTTCTACGTCTGGTTCATCATCACAGCCTCCCAGCACCCTCTGTTTCACCACTGGCACCCTCTCTTTGACCCATGCCACCCTCTGTTACATCAATGCCACCCTCTGGTTCATCATCACTGTAGAAGATGGGGGGGAAAAGCAAGCCCACCTGCCCTGCTTGAACTGACATGAATTAATTTGGGGTTAGTTTATTAACAACACCTGCCCTGCCCCAACTGACAATAATGAATTAGGGGCTAATTAATGTGTCACTGAAAGAATTTCAAGTTCCAGCCTGGCACCTGCTTGTCTGCTCCTTTAGCTGTAAATCAGGACCTTTGTGGCATACAGTTAAGGTCAGAGCAGGGTCACACAATAGTTGCAAGCAGGCAACCGAATTCTGGAGGGCCCCCTCAGGAAGCACTACAAAGAATCGTTACAAATCATGAGGTTGACCTTTTGCACCTGCTCATTGCTTTTGCTTTTGCTGAAATCGTTTTTCGGTTTTTTTCGCGCTATTCGCGGGGCGCGGCGTCGTGCGAAACCGACCGCGGAAGCCGCCAATTCGTGCGAATGAGCATTTTATTTTTTTGCGGCTTGTTGTTTCGCGAGTTTTTTTGCAGTATTCGCGAGCCGCTTGCAGCGCAACACGCGAATTTACCCCAAGGTCGAGTACGGGCGCGGCCATTTTGTTTGCGTGACGTATTTCCGTTTCCGCCCGCTATGTATAATCTCGCGCAGTAAGCGCATTGCGCGTAGAGGTTCGCACGAGATCGCGCGGGAAATCTAGAGGTTCGCACGAGATCGCGAGGAAAATCTCGCGCGAACTTACTTTCGCGCTCGTGAACGGGCGCCGGCCATCTTGTTTTTCATTCATTTCCTGTGTCTGGGCATGGTGTTTAATCCTCTTGGTATCTTTGCCATCCTTTGCTTGTTTTCAGTTTTTTTTTACGATTTTGCTTCTTATCTATCCCTCTCTTTTCCTAGCTGTATATTTTTGTCTTTTCTGCTATTTTTCTTTACTTTTAAACTACTTTTTTAAACTCTTTTCTTTTCTTCTTCCCTATCCTATTCTTTCTTAATTTTCTACTTCTTCCTACCTTACCTGCCCAGACCATGGTCAAGCCAGGCGCCGTGACGCTGCCCAGGCACTTGAGGGCCGCAGCGGCGGCGGGGAGTAGTGCTGGACCCAGTGCCAGGACAGCATGCGGGAGATTGAGGGGGGAGCAGGTGATGCGACGGGAGATATTCAGCCCGGAGGAAGTGGGCGCGCTGGTCTACTTCGTCCAGCGCCGCCTGCCCAGGACCATCGCGGGAGGCGGCAGGATCGCGGCCGGCGGCTACAACATGCGGGAGCGTCGGAAGCGGTGGGAGAAGGTGTGCTGGGCCATATCCCACCTCTACGGGGTCCAGCGCACCTACAGCCAGGTCACCCATCGCTGGACGGACCTCCTGGACCGCAAGCGCGACCTGCTGGACCAGCTCGGCTTGGAGATCCCCGGGCTTGGTGAGTAGTAGTAGCCATTTAATCACTCACTACTATGATGTTTTCTCCTGCTCTGTGTTGTTGTATTGCAAATATTTGTTTTTTACATGGAGCAAGCCAATAATGCCGCTGATGACGATTACATTGTAGTTAAATTATATTTCAAAATCTTCTGTGCATTTCAGGTGCACTGCTCTCCTTCTCAGTGGCGTTGCTACTATGCTTATTTGTTTTCTATTTCGTGGTCTCATTGGCCTGAGTAACTATTATGTATGAGTGTACTTTACAGAACTGCGTAATGCTAGACACTAGGGGGCAGATTACATTTACAAGCCCCTTGCGCCACGTTTACGTTGCCTTGTGTGACGCAACAGCGGCGTAAACGTGCCGCATCCCTGCGAGTCATTTACAGCATGACGCATCTAGGGAGATGCGTCACGTTATAAAGCCATGGGCCTGCACCACAATGGGTGCGTTCCTAGTACGCAGGGTGGGCGGTCCGGCGGCTGTGCGCCTCGCAAAATTGCCTGCGTGAAATCTACAAGATTTAACGCAGGCACTTCTGCGACGCTGCTACGTCAATTCAATTCCTTATGTCTGCTCGAAGCAGGCTAAAGGACTGACACAGCATGTTAAGTATTGGGTGGCCCTGAGCATTACTGGAGTTGTATTGCGTTGGCGACGTGACTCCAGCGATGCGCCGCTCTTACGTGACGAGATGCGTCACGCAAGTGCCTACCCTTGCGCCAGGGCGCGCCGCATTGTAAATGAGGCGCATCTGCCGTGTCGCAAGGGTAGTTTTGCGTGACGCATTTGATCTGGCGCATCTCTGGAGATGCGCCAGAACGCGTAAGTAAGTATGCCCCTAAGGGGCAGAATTGCAATTACCGTCGCATCCCTGCAAAGTAGCAGGGATGCGCCATTAATTGTGCGGCCCGCTACCACCACCAAACATGGTGCGCCGTATTTGCAATGCGGCGCACCATGGGCCCAAAACGTCACCGAAGCTTTACTGCTGGAGTTGCGTCACAACGATGGCGCAGCTCCAGCAATGCTCTGGGGTACCCTATCTCCCCAATGCTGGGTCAAGCCGTACGTCTGCTTCAAGCAGGAGCAGGGTTTGTGTGACGCATCATTGTCCTAAAGGTGACTGATTGAAATTTTGTAGATTTCCCTCAGCCACTATTAGGATGTGTTCCAGCGCAGGAATGCCCTCCCTTGTGCCGGAACACCCCCTGATGGCGCAGGGCTTTATAACGGGATGCATCTCCCAAATGCGTCACGTTGTTATAATATTATACGCCGCACCATGGCGCCCTTTTTTGTTTAGCTGCTGCGTCACAAAAGTCACGCAAGAACGGCGCAAAAGAGCCGCAAGGGGCTTAAATCTGCCCCTTCCTTTGTACCCCTGACAATAAGAAAAATAGTGGCGGTGGATTGATAGTTTGACTATTTCAATGACTGGTAATGTAGCAGGCAACTGTTAGTGTTGTCACTGATCTGACTGAAATCACAATGGAGTTTGTCTGTCACTTTGCGTCTTGCCTGCGGACTGCTGCCTGCCAGTCCTAGGTGAACGTTTCAGTACTTTGTTTAGTGAGTTACGTGACTTTCGAAGTCACAGGTCCGCAAATAAATGAAAACTAACCCTAATCAATATAATTTCGCGGAAATATTTTGTTATTGTTCTTTTGAAATGTTTGATTTGGTTGACATTGACAAGCAACAATCATCCATGTTTTCTGTTCTTTCTTTCATGTTGTACGTCAGCTCCCCCCAGGGGCGAGAGGAGGACACAGGAGCAGCAGGCGGCGGATGCTGTTCAACAGGGCCAGGATCGGGCAGGCGAGGGCTCCTCTGCTGGCCCCAGTAAGTTTTCATTTTAGACTAGTACCTATTTTTCCTAGCGTTCCTCATTTGACTTTTTTCAAAATTGTCTTTGCTCTTCTTGTAGACTGTATCTAAATTCTTATCCTGCCTCTACTATGACTCCCTGTGGTATTACTAGATTATTCTTATTAGTCTGTCTGTGTAGCTAACTAAGATTGCACGGTTGGCGAAACTCCCATGATTCTAGTCAGCAATAGCTCTATCAACTTAGTGCAGTCCTCTGGGATTGTCCATAATGTCTTTTGAAGTGTTCTATCTGGACTCATGCTTGCAAAAATTGCAAAACCTTTCGCTCAGTCACTCTAGTCTGGACCAAAATACACAGATTGTATTTAAGTTTAAAAGCTTTATTAAAAGTAAACACATTTATTAAAATGAAGTCATAATAAAACTAAACGTTTAACTGATAATGGAAAAGTGGTTAGTGCTGACGATTAATTGAAGACATTTCTTGTGGTCGAGCCGAGCTCTCACCTGGTTTCAACTTGATCTTGTTGTTAGAAGTCCACCTTCTGTCTGTGTGGAGAAAAATGGTGCGTGTTAAAAAAACAGCCTTCATCAGTTGTGCCAAAAAGTGCAGCAAGACAACCTTCCCTGGAAAAAGGGACATTTTTTTTAACTTTAACGTAGACAGTCACAAATTACATTGTTTTCACATGTCTTCATTCCTAGACCAAAGACTAGTGAGTGCTTTATTCTAACATTCTTAAATGTACTTTGTAGGTGGAACATCTGGTGGCGGGGCCAGTGTGGAGGTGGTGGTGCTCGACACGGAGGCGGAGGGCGATTCTTCAGGGGAGGAGGCGGCGGCTGTGAGAGTTGAGACGGTGGTGGTGGCGGCCAGAGGTAAGCTCTTATATATTCCTTACTTATTGAGATTGAAGACTAGCTGGGAAGGCAAGAATATGAGATGCATGGCTGGGTGAATGATGAAGCAATGATGGGTGGAAGGACAACAGCCTGGGTGGGTGACACAGAAACTGTATGTGTCCATATACCTGGATCATGCTACTATCTGACTCTTAGATAGCATATGTGTATCTAGAGCAGGGGTACTCATAGTACGGCCCGCGGGCCGGTGGTGGCCCGGCAAGCCTTCCTTGGCGGTGCGCAGACCTTGCAGACAATCACTGCTCCCCCGGCCCCCACAGAGCAGAGTGGAGATGCAAGGCCACAAAGAGGTGAAATAGAACAAAGCCTCTGTGGGGCCGGGCAAGCAGTGATTGTCAGGGTGGAGAAGCACGGGCGCTACAACAAACAAAGCCTCAATAATATGTTAATGGTCTTTTAAAGACCTGTTAAGTACTTTGGTGTTGTTGTCTGTGTGTGCGCGTTGAGGAAGCGGTCTCAACCCGGGCTGAAGGCTGACACAGATAGACACACACACAGTGAGATGACAGAGGGGGAGGTAGAGGGAGGGCAGGAGGGAGAGAGAGATGGAGAGGGAGGGCAGGAGGGAGAGCAGGAGGGAGAGAGATGTATGTAAATGCTGGGTCTGGTGGCTCAGTGGGTGAGGGCATCTGCTGCAGGGACCTGTGTGCAACCTCATGGTCACAAGTTATCGTTTTGCTTTAGCCCCGCCCCCTCTGACTCCGCCCCCACCAGTGCGGCCCTCGGCCCCAAACTACACTGTAAATGTAGCCCCTGAGAGAAAGTTTGTGAGTACCCATGATCTAGAGAGAGTAGACGGTCAGTGGATGAACTAAGTGTAACTTTGAAGAGCATGTAACACTGCACCCGCACGTCCGTTCCAGTGTAGGAAAGGCAAGGAAAAGAACTTTTAATTTTGTCCAAATACTACCATCAATAGTAGCAGTAGTTTGTATTGCAAGCACTGCATAGATCCGGTTATTACGGTGGCCACTCCCTACCTCTCTTAATAAGTTTAGTAGTACTCAGTCATTCATGTGTGGATGTATCACTGGTCACTCAATAAAAAGCAAAGCACCAAAAGTCATCCCATATATGTAAGCAACAACATACCATTTGAAGTGATAGATAATCAGATTATTTATCTTCTTCAATTTTCCATTTCTAGTACTCATTTCCACTGTAGGGTTAAAGTTAAATTAATTAAGGAGTAGCCCTTGAGTTGTAACAGAGTATTCTCAGTGCCACCCGTAATAGAAAAGTAAGAGCTTCACCACCTGCATGTACTGGACGGGTACAGTAACGCAACGCAAGTCTAGGTCACTCCTCATGGCGTGCGTCTCTTTTTCTCGGGTGCAAGTTTACTGCGCTGGCATTATGCCGGCTTGCAGAAGATAACGTACCAATTTTCCAAAACAAGAGACAAGAAGAAGAATAAGACTGGTGTACTTTCATAGTCGACTCTAATGGAAGTCCATAGTGCTCGTAGAATTTGTTCCTTAAACTCCCACTAATGTTAGAGCAAGGATGAAGAAGTGTGAGGTTAGATAGATACTGGCCTCAATAGTTATGTAATGCGTTTGCAAGTTGCTAGTTGTAGTGCAACACAAATTTCTGCTGAATGATTGAGTTAATCTTAAGGAGCATTGGTTACAGACTATGTCTTTCTTTCTTCATATAGGTTCTCCTTCCAAACGAACAAGGAGGAAGGAGCTGGCTAGAGTGGCCCGGCAACGGAGGATCGATGCCACTGTGGCCGAATATCGGCGGCTGGTGGCCCTGGAGGACGAAGAAAGTGTGCAGTCGACCACAACAACTACGTCGTCTGCATCGGCCTCCGTTCCCCCACGGGCTGCCAGTGCCACCCAGCACAGTGGTCCACCCAGACTGATCCGGGCTGCCAAAGCCAAACGCCACCGCCGAGTAGCAAGGACAACAGCTACAGCTTCCTCTCACAGCCGTTGCACCTACAAGGCATTGAAGGCACGCCTGCGCCGCAGTACCCTGATGGTGTCCCGCCTCCAGCAGGAGCTCCACCACTTTTCCAACCAGTTGGAGGGGCTCCGCGTAGAGCACGCCTTGCTCCGCCAGGAGCATGATGCCCTGGCCCAAAAAGTTGACAGCATCCGCCCATAGTGTCCCTTGCCCCTTTTTTAGAGACTTTTGGGGGGTGGGAATTGGGAGTTGGGTTTTTGGGGACTTTTGAAGGACAATCGTTGGGGTTAGGGAGGGTCTTGCGGGAGATTATTTTGTTAGGGATATAAATATACTTTTTCAAACTTTATCTGAGCATACCCGTTTCTTACTGCTTGCCTGGTGGGTGGGGGTTTAACGTTGACTTTGTTTTCCTGAAAGTTTAGTTCCATTTTCTTCCTTTAAGTGTAAATGCCCAAATGTTTTCAACACTAAGTGCCTCTCACAGACGAAGTGAATCCAAGAGTCCTAGGACTTTAGTAGTACTACCTTCAGTCTCTCGTCTCTCGTACTAATACTCCATTAAACCCCCAAACCACCAAACGCTTATCTTACCTGTAATTTGTGTTTGAAAGTAGGGCTAGACCCAGGGCTGGCTCCACGGGAGACAGCGAATATGGTTGGCAATCTTGGTCGGATAAAATTTCCTCATAGCGGTGGTACTAGTGGTGTGACACAGTGGCAGTTGCATGCCTATGAAAAAAAAAGAAAATGAAATCTGGTTTGTCCTCCTGAGCAATTCAACGGTACAACTGAGAATATAGCAGGTGACAGAAGTACAGTAGAACAGTGCCACATTGTAGCCTAACAAATGGTAAAGTATAACTAGTAATTCGGTTGAAGTTCTTTCACATTAGCAATGGTTCTTTGTCAAGCAGAGTAAGAATATATCCTCGGATTTCTTCACCAGCCTGTTGCTATCACCTTATCCTCCCCAGCAAGTGTGTGGATTTATTGCTGTCATTTAGTCACAGATCAATCAAAACCACACAGCCCGGGGGAAGAGGGTTAGGGTTTGAAAAATGGATGGGTACGGGGGTTTTTGGGAAAGGTTTTGGGAGACAAGAAAAAATAGCACAGCATAGACAAACAATTGTGAACATAAACAAATCTTTGGGTACAAACCTATCCATCAATCTTTGAAAGTGCATGCACTACTGCATACATGTCAGTGAAAAGTAAGTAGTACATTCGACAACTGTGGAAGAATAGAAAGAATGCGACAGTACAGGGCCTGTGTGGAATTATTGATAACGATATTCAACATAAGGTCTTTGTACTTAGCCAGATACCCGAGAGCCTTGCTGGTCACTATAAATCCATTCACAACAACACTCAGTGGGGTTGGTCTGGAAGGTATAGTAGATAGAAAAGGAGAAATTGCTTGTTTTCTAGGTGTCCCCTCACTCACCAGGGTTGCCCCTTGGTGACATGCTTCATCATTGGGGCCATCCCAGTCCTCTACGGCCTGGGGCGTGCTGCGACTTGCGAATTACGTAGGAGCACTTACAAATGACTATGTGTGGTGCAGATGTGATAGTGGAGTGGACTAAGTGATGTGTTAAGGGATCAATTTAGAAGCAGAGAGAGATCCAAGAAATGCAGTCACAGTCAGAGAAAAAGGCAAGGGATACTGTATCTATGTGGTTGTAGTGGTCCTGTTGGAAGTGGTAAGTAAGTTGCCTGCAGAAAAAAAATCCTCCTTTTAGCGGCACTCCTCCTTTGCAGCCGACGCTTCGTCCATCGATGTTGGTCACCAGAAGACACCCTGTAAAAAAAAGCACAGCATAGACAAACAATGGAACATAAACAATTCTTTGGGTACAAACCTATCCATCAATCTTTGAAAGTGCATGCACTACTGCATGCATGTCAGTGAAAAGTAAGTAGTACATTCGACAACTGTGGAAGAAAGAATGCGACAGTACAGGGCCTGTGTGGAATTATTGATAACGATATTCAACATAAGGTCTCTGTACTTAGCCAGATACCCGAGAGCCTTGCTGGTCACTATAAATCCATTCACAACAACACTCAGTGGGGTTGGTCTGGAAGGTATAGTAGATAGAAAAGGAGAAATTGCTTGTTTTCTAGGTGTCCCCTCACTCACCAGGGTTGCCCCTTGGTGACATGCTTCATCATTGGGGCCATCCCAGTCCTCTACGGCCTGGGGCGTGCTGCGACTTGCGAATTACGTAGGAGCACTTACAAATGACTATGTGTGGTGCAGATGTGATAGTGGAGTGGACTAAGTGATGTGTTAAGGGATCAATTTAGAAGCAGAGAGAGATCCAAGAAATGCAGTCACAGTCAGAGAAAAAGGCAAGGGATACTGTATCTATGTGGTTGTAGTGGTCCTGTTGGAAGTGGTAAGTAAGTTGCCTGCAGAAAAAAAATCCTCCTATTAGCGGCACTCCTCCATTGCAGCCGACGCTTCGTCCATCGATGTTGGTCACCAGAAGACACCCTGTCCACTGCCTGCCTGATGCTGAATTGTGGCTCGCTACTGTGAAGCCTGACTCCATCCTTTTTTCCCCATTGCAGAGACTGAAACCCGGCCTGTAATTATTCAACGAAAAACAGGAAGTGATATAATATTACAACACCACTGATAAATAAATATAAGGTATGTAGGCTGTGGAGTGCAAAAAGTCACAATTTGATTTTCCTAGTAGACAGTACAATATTTTTGAAAGTGCGTACTCTGAGTCACCTTTTGAAGGATAAATAAGTATGGGCAAATTAATGTAGCGGATCTTGCCCCTCAAGCTAGGTGTACTGTAAACTGTGTTTTAGAACAAAATTAGATCTTCCTAGCAGTGCTCCCACCCAGACCCTTACTAAAGCCAGTCGCAAAAATGTAGAAGACCCCCAATCAAATCTCAAAAAACGAGGCCTAGCAGAAAACTGGTGACAAAACTTACTTTGAAAGTAAAAGTAGGCCGAAGTACCCCCTTCCTAATTACCCATTACCCACCGTGGATTGCATTCAAACCACTTGCAAGCAACCAAGCAAAAGTAGCCATAGCCAGCATCGCTCGAAGACTCGAAATCCCCCCCACTCAAACACATGCAATAGAAATACTGCTAACCCTAACGAACCCTAAGTTAAGAATAGTGGCAAAGGCTTTCTTTAACTATGCCAAATCCCCCCTTTCCCACCATGGATTTTCTTCAAATGACTTGCAACCAAAATTACACATTCTCACGAGTGCTCTAAGACCCCAGAACTCAGTTGGAAAAATCTAGAACACCCCGAAACACATGCAATCCTGCTGCTAGGGCTAACCCTAACAAACCCTAAGTTACAAAAAGTGCCAAAACTAAAGGCTTTTCCGCGAGGATTTTGTCCCAACCACTTCTACCCGGTATTAGACCTTCCCAGGAATGCCCCAAGACCCGGCAACCCACCCGCCAAGAAGCATAACACCCCCAAACAGGCCAAAAGCAAAATCTCATACTTGCAATATTTCTGGGCCTTCGGTCCAAACGCGCTGCGTAGCTAGGCCATAAGTCGGGGTTGGCACGACGGATTTCCTGAAAAGCAAATGCAATCAAGATTAGAGTGTCCCAGCAATGCTCCCAGACCACGAAACTCACCCACAAACAGACGGAACCCCCCCTAAGAGCACCTCAAAGGCAAGCAAGTCATCAAAAACACAAAAAAATTTCCGCCTGGGATTTGGTCCAAAACACTTTTATCCGGTATTAAAGCTTCCCAGCAATGGCCCCAGAGCCGTCAACCCAGGAGAAAACGAGTAGAAGACCCCCAAACAGCCAAAGAGCAAAAGTACAAAAATGGGGACTTAGTCAATTTTTCTCAAATTTCCCAAATCACTCCGCGCGCGCTCTGCAGCTAGGCCCTAACTCCCCTCTGCCACCATGGATTGGCTTCAAACCTCTTGCAAAGTAAAGTATATATAGCCAGCAGTGCTCCCAGACCACGAAACTCACCCACAAACACCAGGAAGCCCCCCAAACAGGCCCCCGAAAACGCTACATAGAGCAAAATGTCAGAAATAGCCAAAAAAAAATCGGCCTGGATTTTGTCCCAACCACTTCTACCCGGTATTAGACCTTTCCCAGGAATGCCCCAAGACCCGCCAACCCACCCGCCAAGAAGCATAACACCCCCAAACAGGCCAAAAGCAAAATCTCATACTTGCAATATTTCTGGGCCTTCGGTCCAAACGCACTGCGTAGCTAGGCCATAAGTCGGGGTTGCCACGACGGATTTCCTGAAAAGCAAATGCAATCAAGATTAGAGTGTCCCAGCAGTGCTCCCAGACCACGAAACTCACCCACAAACACCAGGAAGCCCCCCAAACAGGCCCCCGAAAACGATACATAGAGCAAAATGTCAGAAATAGCCAAAAAAAAATTCGGCCTGGATTTTGTCCCAACCACTTCTACCCGGTATTAGACCTTCCCAGGAATGCCCCAAGACCCGGCAACCCACCCGCCAAGAAGCATAACACCCCCAAACAGGCCAAAAGCAAAATCTCATACTTGCAATATTTCTGGGCCTTCGGTCCAAACGCACTGCGTAGCTAGGCCATAAGTCGGGGTTGCCACGACGGATTTCCTGAAAAGCAAATGCAATCAAGATTAGAGTGTCCCAGCAGTGCTCCCAGACCACGAAACTCACCCACAAACACCAGGAAGCCCCCCAAACAGGCCCCCGAAAACGCTACATAGAGCAAAATGTCAGAAATAGCCCAAAAAAAATCGGCCTGGATTTTGTCCCAACCACTTCTACCCGGTATTAGACCTTCCCAGGAATGCCCCAAGACCCGGCAACCCACCCGCCAAGAAGCATAACACCCCCAAACAGGCCAAAAGCAAAATCTCATACTTGCAATATTTCTGGGCCTTCGGTCCAAACGCACTGCGTAGCTAGGCCATAAGTCAGGGTTGCCACGACGGATTTCCTGAAAAGCAAATGCAATCAAGATTAGAGTGTCCCAGAAGTGCTCCCAGACCACGAAACTCACCCACAAACACCAGGAAGCCCCCCAAACAGGCCCCCGAAAACGCTACATAGAGCAAAATGTCAGAAATAGCCAAAAAAAAATCGGCCTGGATTTTGTCCCAACCACTTCTACCCGGTATTAGACCTTCCCAGGAATGCCCCAAGACCCGGCAACCCACCCGCCAAGAAGCATAACACCCCCAAACAGGCCAAAAGCAAAATCTCATACTTGCAATATTTCTGGGCCTTCGGTCCAAACGCACTGCGTAGCTAGGCCATAAGTCGGGGTTGCCACGACGGATTTCCTGAAAAGCAAATGCAATCAAGATTAGAGTGTCCCAGCAGTGCTCCCAGACCACGAAACTCACCCACAAACACCAGGAAGCCCCCCAAACAGGCCGCCGAAAACGCTACATAGAGCAAAATGTCAGAAATAGCCAAAAAAAAATTCGGCCTGGATTTTGTCCCAACCACTTCTACCCGGTATTAGACCTTCCCAGGAATGCCCCAAGACCCGGCAACCCACCCGCCAAGAAGCATAACACCCCCAAACAGGCCAAAAGCAAAATCTCATACTTGCAATATTTCTGGGCCTTCGGTCCAAACGCACTGCGTAGCTAGGCCATAAGTCGGGGTTGCCACGACGGATTTCCTGAAAAGCAAATGCAATCAAGATTAGAGTGTCCCAGCAGTGCTCCCAGACCACGAAACTCACCCACAAACAGACGGAACCCCCCCTAAGAGCACCTCAAAGGCAAGCAAGTCATCAAAAACACAAAAAATTTTCCGCCTCGGATTTGGTCCAAACCACTTTTAGTGCTTCCCAGCAATGGCCCCAGACCCGTCAACTCACCTGCAGAGAGGTAGAACAACACCCCCACAAGTGCTGAGTCTTTCTTCATTGGGCGTAAACCAGCCCTCTGCTTTGATGGAAATAGGAGTCTGGAGGAGGAGGATAGAGGAGCATGTTCTTCTGAACTTGTGAACCGGAGGAATGCAGACTGCGGCACCTTCAAATCAATTAGCAAACAAGTGAAGACAGTTCTGCTGATGGGCTTGTTTTTGTGATTATCTGATTAAAGTTTGAATTATATTAACTGTGCACAACAAAGAAAGACAGACACACAGGAATAAAAGGGAATAAGGATGAAAAAGAAAGTTATTGATTCGTTGTCTCATTTTCAGGGCTCGGTATCACGGTCCAGGAATAAGAATAAGGCTTCGTCATCATACTCTGCGAATTCAGGCAGGGTGAGCTCAGTGTCACCTGACAGAGTAGAAATTCCCTCATCTATGTTGCTGGTCACCTCCTCTTCATCCGGCACGCTCTCTCGTACTCTGAAATCTGGTGGTATGAGGTGCTGATTCATCTTGATCATTGTTAACCTCTCCACATTTTTGGGCGAGAGGCGGCTCCGTTTGGGAGTTACAATCCCACCAGCCGCACTGAAAACCCGTTCAGAAGACACGCTTGCGAGTGGGCAACACAAGTAGTTTAAAGCCAGGTTGGTGAGCTGTGGCCACAATTCTTTTTTCCCATGCCAATACGCCAATGGGTCAGAATTAACATAGACCTCTGTTGAGTCATTCAGATAGTCCTTCACCATCGACTCAAGGTCCTCATCCAAGGTTCCTCCACTTTGCTTAGCTCTTGCTGTGCCTCTGACCTTTTGAGAACCAAACCCACGCAGAGCTAGCCAATCCTCTTCAGCCTCCAATGTTTCTGTTGTCTTTCGTGCAGATGATCCGGTTGCCGGTGTCTTTAACGGCTGAGAGGTCACTTGTGCCACAGCCACAGGTGCAGAAGGGGATTGTTTTGACTGGGGATGGCCTGCTGATGTACTGCCATTTCCTTCAATTTCCAGCCGTTCTGTTTCAAACTTCTTGGCTGACAAGGCTAGCCAACGTTTGTACTTTGGAACATGTTCATCATCAAAAGGAAAGAATGCTTGGCCTGCCAGCGCCTTTTTGTAGCGTGGATCCAGAATAGTAGCACAAATGTAATGCTGTTCTGAGTGGATCTTTTTAAGACGTTCATCACCTTGTAGGAGCTCTAATAATTGCTCAGCCAGAAGCAAAGAGTCTTGGTTTTTATCTTTTCCAAACACAGAACACACCTCCTTCAGTTGGTCCTCCAGCATGTACAACAATGGGATAGCTTTTCCCAAATTAGAGTCCTCCTTGCTGACTGCACGCGTGAAGAACTCAAAAGGACGAAGCATGCGTGTCAGGCTTTCAACTATGCTCCATTGCGGCCCACCCATCCTCAGCTCCTCTGTACCCTCTTTAAGGAAATATTGATCGAGTTCCGTATACTGCTCATACAGACGCTCAAGCATGTAGAAGGTTGAGTTCCAACGTGTTACCACCTCCTGGATGAGTGCTTTCACTGGCATTTGACGTTGATATAGCAGGCTCCTCAGCTGCTTCCGGGCCTTAAAAGAATGCCTGAAATGCTTGCACATTTTTCGGCAGGTCTCCAATACACTGTACGCTGCACTGCCTTTATTACCCAAGAATTTTTGGACAACCAGGTTTATACAGTGCGCCAAACACGGCACTCTGAAATAGTAACCGTCCCTCATGGCCTTAACTATATTGGCGCCATTGTCCGTGGAAACATAACCAACCTGGCGTTTTAGTGGGGACAGCCAGTTAAGGACCTTTGTGTTAAAGACATCCAAAATGTTTTCTGCTGTGTGACGTTTCTCCAAACCAAACATGGCTAGTGTTGCATGTTTCCGAGCACCTTTAAAAACAATGTTCGTGTCAACACCTGCGTTTAGCTTTGCTTTAGCCCCTGAAAAAGAGACCCAGTGTGCAGTGATGCACATGTAATCAGCGCCTGCGCCACTGGTCCACATGTCTGTTGTCAGATGTATAGTGTGAACAGCACTCTTCTGCAAAGCTGCCCCAATCACCTTCAGAACATCTTCATGTAGTGCTGGAACCGCAACTCGGGCAAAATAGAACCGGCTAGGAACCTTCCATTTAGGGCAGAGCGCTGTCACTAATTCTAGAAAACCAACCCCTTCTACAAAAGAAAAAGGGAGAAGGTCCAGAGCTAGCATTTTAGCCAGCTTAGTGTTATACAGACGGGTCATTGGGTGGTTGCGTTCATATTGCGCTTCTGTAAACAACATCTTTTTAATGTTGCCCTGGACCAAGGATTTACGGGATGATGATGATCTCTTCGACCCAGTTACGCTCGCTGATGAACTTGTCCGCATTGATGTCTCACTCTCTCCCACACTCTTAGTGTGGCTCCCATGGGGTTTGCTGCTGACAGGGGAACTGGGTGTAAGTGAAGTGTTTGAATCGTCTTCTACCTCCTCGTCATCATCAGATGAAAAATCAACGTTTTCATTACGTGCAATTCCGGCTTTCTTGACCGCCTCTAGGTGCGGAAACCATTGGACAGGGTGCGCTCTCTCAAGATGACCTCTCTGTGGCCTCCGGTACCATAGTTAGAACCAAGCTTACCACGACTAACTCGAAGCTTACAAAGGCTACAAATGGCTACGTTTTCCTTTTTTGGGCAAACACTAAAGAAGTCCCAAACTGGAGACTTGAAATGTCTTCGGGGGCCGGAGGAGGCGGCGATACTGGTGGTGGTGGTCCTGCTGCTAATGCCAGATGAAGTGGAGGATGTGGATTGCCGAACTTCAGTACGTTTTGCACTTTCACCACCACGAATTGAGGTCGAGGACGAGGTGGGTACCTTCTTGCGAGGAAGAAATATGGAAGCGGTAGGTTTTGGTGTACTACTCAACTCCAAATCTAATGATTCCATTTCCATTGCCTCCTCGCCGACATCATCATCACGCTCAGCAGCTTCTCGGGATAGGGTCAAAATGTCTCTTTGCTGCATGCCCGGTGGGGCTGCAGTGACCTTTGTGATGACTGGCTCGTCGTCATCGTGAGAGGCTTCATCACCAGCAGTATCTGTCACTTCTTGTTGAGCCTCATCACACTCCATAGGTTTGAGTTTTTGGACGACCTTCCTTTTACGCTTAGGTACCGGTGTCAGATCATGGTGTGCCTCACTGTCAGACCGCAGTTGTGGTTCCCAAGCTGGATCTGTATCATCAGAAGGAGGTGGGCTTGAAGAAGATGTAGTAGACACCCCCCTTGATCTTTTCCTAAATAGGTATGTGGAAGACAATGAATGATCATCAGGAGGAGTGGCTTCCAATGATACCTCCTCGGCTTCATTGTCGATTTCCTGATGTGCCCCTACTTCGGGAGGAACAACTATTGTGGGCACTTGTGAACCTCCATGCACCTTTGCTTGCGCATCTCCTTTTGCTGCCTCTCCTTCCACATGTACTTGGGCGTGTACTTGCACATGGTGTTGTTGTTGCGGCTGTGGTTGTTCAACACTTGTCAGATGAGTTACAACAACCTGTGTTGATTCAGGGACATTGCTGCTACTTTCTTGCGATGAGCCAACATCACTGGTCGATGGTGATTGGAGAAGTACACTGACTGCCTCTGAAGCACTCAAGGGCTTTGACTTAAGTTGGCGTGGTGGTGGAGGCACTGAACCCAATGGAGCAGGGGTGCTGCTCCCAGCTTGGTCCCCAGCAGATCCTGCTGCTGCAGGCGTACTTTTTTTTTTGCTCCCAAAAAACGTGGCGGGTGGCACACCAGCCTCCTTGGTAACTTGCTTCTTCTGCTCCTTACTAGCAACTTTCTTGCTAGAGGAGCTACGGAGAAATTTCTTTGGGGCCATCTTCTTCAGAGCAGGTCAGACAGCAGGCCGCAGTTGCACGAATTGTAGAGTTGTCTGAGGCCAGACGTGACGTCGCGTGACGTTATGCTGCACACACACACCGCTGCAGGACTTCTTCCTGGCACTGGTGGTTCTCTTGAGTCTTGTGCACCTAAAAAAAATGGAAGACAGAGGAACATCAGTTCAGTTATAGAGCACACAAAAATCGAAAAACACTGCAAAATCAGCACAATCCCAATCCATCCATGCCCTCCATAATGTTTAAATTCAAGACAACCCACAGAAAGACTAGGCCCATGCAAGACTCACTACCCCTGGGCATAAATAAAGGTTGAAAAGTAGGCAAAATGGTTGGAGGCCTAACAACAAAGCCTGCATTCAAAATGGCCACTTGCCTCCTAGCACATGGCCAGGGCCTGCCTGTACCAGCACTCAAAATGGCCCCCACCCACATGGCCTGTCCCCATGAACACCCCCAAAAATCGAAAAACACTGCAAAATCAGCACAATCCCATTCCATCCATGCCCTCCATGATGTTTAAATTCAAGACACCCCACAGAAAGACTAGGCCCATGCACCACTCACTACCCCTGGTCAAGGCCCCAACAACAGGTCAAAAATCGAAAAACACAGAAAAATCAGCACAATCCCATTCCATCCATGCCCTCCATGATGTTTAAGTTCAAGACAGCCCACAGAAAGACTAGGCCCATGCTAGACTCAAATACCCCTGGTGAAAAGGCCACAAGTACAGGCCCAAAAAACGAAAATCACTGAAAAATCTGCACAATCCCATTCCATCCATGGCCTCCATGATGTTTAAATTCAAGATAACCCACAGAAAGACTAGGCCCATGCAAGACTCACTACCCCTGGGCATAAATAAAGGTTGAAAAGTAGGCAAAATGGTTGGAGGCCTAACAACAAAGCCTGCATTCAAAATGGCCACTTGCCTGCCAGCACATGGCCAGTGCCTGTAGCTGCACTCAAAATGGCCACCAGCCACATGGCATGTCCCTCCCCATGAACACCCCCAAAAATCGAAAAACACTGAAAAATCTGCACAATCCCATTCCATCCATGGCCTCCATGATGTTTAAATTCAAGACAACCCACAGAAAGACTAGGCCCATGCAAGACTCACTACCCCTGGGCATAAATAAAGGTTGAAAAGTAGGCAAAATGGTTGGAGGCCTAACAACAAAGCCTGCATTCAAAATGGCCACTTGCCTGCCAGCACATGGCCAGTGCCTGTAGCTGCACTCAAAATGGCCACCAGCCACATGGCATGTCCCTCCCCATGAACACCCCCAAAAATCGAAAAACACTGCAAAATCAGCACAATCCCATTCCATCCATGCCCTCCATGATGTTTAAATTCAAGACACCCCACAGAAAGACTAGGCCCATGCACCATCACTACCCCTGGTCAAGGCCCCAACAACAGGTCAAAAATCGAAAAACACAGAAAAATCAGCACAATCCCATTCCATCCATGCCCTCCATGATGTTTAAGTTCAAGACAGCCCACAGAAAGACTAGGCCCATGCTAGACTCAAATACCCCTGGTGAAAAGGCCACAAGTACAGGCCCAAAAAACGAAAAACACTGAAAAATCTGCACAATCCCATTCCATCCATGGCCTCCATGATGTTTAAATTCAAGACAACCCACAGAAAGACTAGGCCCATGCAAGACTCACTACCCCTGGGCATAAATAAAGGTTGAAAAGTAGGCAAAATGGTTGGAGGCCTAACAACAAAGCCTGCATTCACAATGGCCACTTGCCTGCCAGCACATGGCCAGTGCCTGTAGCTGCACTCAAAATGGCCACCAGCCACATGGCATGTCCCTCCCCATGAACACCCCCAAAAATCGAAAAACACTGCAAAATCAGCACAATCCCATTCCATCCATGGCCTCCATGATGTTTAAATTCAAGACAACCAACAGAAAGACTAGGCCCATGCAAGACTCACTACCCCTGGGCATAAATAAAGGTTGAAAAGTAGGCAAAATGGTTGGAGGCCTAACAACAAAGCCTGCATTCAAAATGGCCACTTGCCTCCTAGCACATGGCCAGGGCCTGCCTGTACCAGCACTCAAAATGGCCCCCACCCACATGGCCTGTCCCCATGAACACCCCCAAAAATCGAAAAACACTGCAAAATCAGCACAATCCCATTCCATCCATGCCCTCCATGATGTTTAAATTCAAGACACCCCACAGAAAGACTAGGCCCATGCACCACTCACTACCCCTGGTCAAGGCCCCAACAACAGGTCAAAAATCGAAAAACATAGAAAAATCAGCACAATCCCATTCCATCCATGCCCTCCACGATGTTTAAGTTCAAGACAACCCACAGAAAGACTCAGTCCACCCACCACTGAGTACCCCTGGGCAAAAGGCCCCAAATAGCCCAAAAATCGAAAATTCCAAAATTTTAATTGCAGCAACTGTAATGCCCCAAACAAACTTACTTGTAAAATTTCTAATCCAACAGTGATCCAAAGAAAGTCAAAAAGGCCTCAAATCCAAATATCCAGCAGCATCCACAAAAAGTAATCCTTCCAGCTCCAGATCCAAATGAAAAGTGACCAGGAGATGGACAAAGCACTGGGAGGAGCCTGCTGAACAGGAACAGGAAGTTGAAGACTGTGGGGCACTTCCTTCCTCCCACCCCCCTGCCCCCCTCCCCAAAATGGACTCCTCGCTAAAAAAGTGCAGGCAAATGTCAAACTAAGGAGTTATTCAGATAAAAATCATCATTTCTAGAAGGTTTATGCTGCTTGCTGGTGGATTTCTTGTGCAGAATTGCAAATTTATATTTTCGCTCGCCGCATCTCAAATCTCGCAATTGCGAAGTACCGCGAGACGTGATCTCGCCGTACTCGCGTTGACAAACTATCGCTGGCAAGCCGCGATGACGTAATCGCGCTCGCCAATTCCCGCGGGATCACACAGCAAGATCCAAAATGGCGCAGCACTCGCAAACTATCGAAAAAAACAACTCGGCAAACGATGATAAACGCTGCGCGCCGCAAAAATTGTATCACCAACGCCGCGCGCCGCCAAAAAAATCCGCTGCGTGCGAATTTGCAGATTTTGCGGGAAATTTGCAAATCTCGCGGATTGCGGATTTCCCGAAAATCCGCAAAATCCGCGAGCGTAACGGATTTTCCGCCCATGCTTAATCAGAAGGCGTGACCTAGGGCGTGTACAGAGGTGTGTGCTAGAAAACGTCATATGAAAGTGTCACAAGTGGGTGGGTACATGGCAGAATCTTGCAATGTCAGCAGAAATCTGAGGTCTGGATGCACGCGCAGCTGCATGACGTGTGATTGGCGTGAAGCTGGAGGGTGCAGGGGACTTGACATTTACACTAGAGGAAAGAGACAGAAGTCTGGCATGTCAGATCAACTCGTTCCTATATCAATCTGATGGAGATTAAGCAGTCAAGCAGTGCTGCCCTCATTGAACCAAATCGAGTCAAGTCCCCCATAATACCAACCATTCCGGAAGAGGGGAAATTGCGCTCACATTCTCAAGTTCCCAAAATACCTCCATCTGGTGATCCCTCATTTAAGATCCTAAACTGGAATGTGGCTGGCCTAGATCGCAACCTGGATAACCCAGATTGGAACACTTTCCTGGCACCTTATGACATCTGTTTGCTTCAGGAAACATGGTGCCAGGAACCCAAATACAGAGTGGGATTCTCGACCTACTATGTTCCGGCAGTTCACCAACAAGGTTCCAAAGGTCGCCCGTCAGGCGGTCTCCTCATCTGGATTAATATAGCTCTAGACCTCAGCGTTTTCCAAAGAGCTACTGAATCTCCTGACCTTCAATGGCTTACAATCCGACACAGAGGGGGAATGAAATTAGAACTGTTCAATATCTACCTAAGGGACAGTAGGAACGGTGGATCTACGACCTTGCAATGTCTGAATAACAATTTGACTGTCTGTAATGCCGATTCTCTAGTCCTGCTGGCAGGTGATTTTAACTGTTGTTTTGAGCCCCTAGCCAGGGAAGATATCTTGGACACCAACGATGAGGATAACAGAAGGGGAATTCCGATCCTGAATCTCGATCCGATCCCAAAATGGTCACAACGGGCGATCGATATAAACGCTCTTTGTATGGAACACAATTTGCGAGCAACGAATGGGCGTTCTAGATCAGACCCCATGGGTGCCCATACATACAACAGGACGGACCACTCCTCTAGAATTGATTATGTTATGCTCAACTATACCCTCTGGTCACACCACCAGGACATGGAGGTTATAGCAAATTGTGATAGTGACCACAACCCTCTTGCTCTAACCATTTCCGACCCCTGGCACCTGGACTCTCGAGATACATTGAACCAGATATGGCAGACATCACGTGAGATTCTCCCCTCAAACTGTGGGAGACGTCTCAAATGGGCAAAAATTGCAGCTGACGAGACACGTATGTCCCAAGCCACAAACATTCTGCTACAGGCTGAATCCAAGTTCGGCTCCATAAAGGAGGGAAGTACGAAGTTTCTAACTTTATTTTTAGAGACAATATCAGCACTAAGCGGGTTATTCACCGTTCCTAAACCACACGCTAGAAGCACTGCTAAAGGCGCTCCGAGAACAAATGGGAAGTGGTTTACAGCGTCCTGCCGGAATGCCAAGAGAGAACTTGTGGCCGCTGTAAAGGGGAAAGACCAAATTGCTATCAGGTCCGCAAGGCAATTATACAGGAAATCTGTGTCTGAGGCCAAACGGTCATATGACTTTAACTTCTGGCGTGACCTAACGGAGGCAAGCACAAAGAAAGATGTCAAGGGGTTCTGGGACTTGCTAAGATCTAGAGATAAGCCCGTAAATAACCAATTGACTTGTAACATCCCGGGCGCTGTCTGGTTCACTCATTTTTCAAACCTGTACTCAGCACAAACAGGGACCATCCAACCAGACCCCAATAACTGGTCCAGCACCACCATTGCCCCTGCGCCAGTCGAAGACGCATTTTCCTCCGTAGAAGTGGAGAAGGCAATTAGCTGCATTGTTCCAAATAAAGCGGCAGGCCCGGATGGGATTCCGGGAGATCTGATAAAAAATAACCCCCCATTCTGGAGCAGACTAATTGCAGAACTACTCAATGAGGCCACACTAGGGGGACCACTACCTGATTCCTGGAGGGGCGCTGAAGTCGTCCCTGTTTTTAAAAAAGGTAGCAGGGAGGACCCAGGAAACTATCGTCCGATTAGTTTGATAGACACAACACAAAAGGTGGCGGGGAAAGTAGTATTGGGGAGGATTCTGGAGTGGGTGGACGATAATCATATCTTATCCGATCTCCAAGCGGGGTTTAGAGCAGGGACAGGCACCGTCGAGCAGACCTTCCGCCTTCTAATGCTATACTGGAAGGTAGTGGTCCTGGGAGGAGGCAGTTTATATCTAGTCTTTATAGACTTGAAAACTGCCTTCGACCTGGTCCCGCGAGCAGCACTGTGGAAGGTCCTTGACGGTCTAGGCTTACCCCCCTACCTTTTGGCCTTACTGGTAAAATTTCATGCAAACAACTTTGCCCAAATCAGATGGGGTGATCAGGGAGAAAAAACACCGCGTATCCCAGTAGACAGGGGTGTCCGCCAGGGGTGCGTGCTTGCCCCCACTCTGTTCTCGTTGTACGTAAACGGAGTGGTGGAGCACCTTTTACAACATCCTGCAGACGCACCATCCCTGGCTGGAAAGAAAATCCCGACACTCCTGTTTGCCGATGACACCCTCCTGATCTCGAAGACACCCGCTGGCATACAGACCCTACTTACCAGCTTCAAGGCCTTCTGTGATTCCAAGGGGTTAGCAATAAATATTGGTAAGACCAAATTCCTCGTTCTGAACCCCCCAAAGAGATCTGTAAAACCCCCCACCCTTGACTGCGTTCCACTTGAGCGGGTCAAAGAATTCGACTATCTAGGGATACGCCTTTGTGACAGCATGAATTGGAAGGCCCACCACCAGAAAGTGTTTCTATCCCACAAAAGGGTTGTTGGCGCTCTACTTAAAGAACAACGTGCCTCCACCACAAAACCGATTGGGGCACTGCTTGACATCTACAGAGCTAGGGTGGTGAGCGCAGCACTGTACGGTGCAGAACTTTGGGGTACCCAGAGAGTGGACACCCTGGCCCTCCTTGAAAACAAATTTCTTAAAGACTTGATGAGGTTACCCCAAAGCACTCCCACCATTCCAATCTTGCTTGACACAGGTACCCGCCCTATCTGTGACCAGGCCAAACTACGCCCCTTGTTATTGTGGTCCAGAATTTGGAACGTCCCCGAGCTACAAAGCTACGCCGATGCCCTAGAAGACATTTTGTCCCTCCCAGGATGGCATAAGATCACCTGGCTTAGAGAGGTCAAGAAGTCACTTACTTTGCTCGGTCTAGGTCCCAGCTGGGTAAATAAAACTGCACCCCCCAAACAGGAACTAAAGAGGGTATATTGGGACTGGGTCGACAGCGAGAGATTGGGCAAAACTAACCATCCAAAAACTGTTGCCAATTTCTTGATGGTAAAATGTAATCCCTCCAGAGAAGCTTATTTAGACTTAATACAGAACCCTTACGATAGGGCTCTATATTTCAAATTCAGGGTTGGGGTCCTACCTTTGTATCAGTTCACTTCTACTTGGAAACCACCATTCCAAACTGTTCCCGATTGTCCTTTTTGTGAGCTAAGAACTGAATCCGTGGCCCACTTCGTATTTGAGTGCCGAGCTTATTTAGCTCCTAGACGAAGGTGGCTGAAGCCCCTGTTCAGGTCCCTAGGAACACGTTCACATGTTGAAGCCCTGAAAATACTGCTATCAGATACAAGACCCTACTTCTCAATCTGTATGGCAAAATTCCTAGGATGGGCCTGGCGAATAAGGACCTCTAAAAAACTGATGACCCAATGATGTTTTACCAGTTCTTAATATGTTTTTAACTCAATGAACGGCTTCCTTGTACTGTATAATGAATTGTAAGTTTTGTATCGTTTATTGTTATACTATGTTGTGCTGCTTTTATGATATGTTTTTATATATATCGAAATAAAGCTTACTTACTTACATATCTGATATCTGATGTTTGGGAACCATATTATCTAGAAGGAAAGGTCTCTTGGGCAGAGGCTATCCTATACTGACTATGAATGCGTGCATATGTGCCTACGTGTCTGTGTGTAAAGCGAGGGGGCCATGGGCCTACCATGGTAACGGGAGCTATGAATTACTTGCATGGAGACAGAGAGGCCGGGCCCTTTGCTCTGCAGCTGAGGGGTTGTTTATCTATTCTGCTGGACTGGAATGTGTTTTCGGGAAGCTGAGCTTGGCTATGCTGATAACGTGAAGGTAAAATACTGTCTTTGGCAGGCAGGCAGGCCGAGCCAGGCTCCGCTCGCCTCGCAGGGAGTAGGACAGAGTTCACGGGGGGGGCATCCCACGTTGCAGTTTCAGGAGGCAGAGATGATTTTGAAAAGAGGCTCGATGACAGAAAACAGGGCCTAACTCGCACAGAGCCAGGAAGACGTGAAAGTGCACCATACAAAGACGTGGCAAGGCATATTTAGGAACGGAATATCCGACCCATTCAGGGTGGATCTGAAAGAGGACATGTTAACGTTGGACGCAAATGTATTTGCGTCTTCATAACTGGCACAGGAGGGAAGTTACATGCACTTTAAGCTCGTACATGGAGACGGTGGGGTACACGTTAGGGAACATTTCTTGACCATAAAATTTATATTTCCTCAACTATCCAATGCTTTCCCTACTGTTGCACTGTCTGGAGTGGGAATAGTAATTTTTACTCCTACACTATCCAACGCTTTCCCTACTGTTGCACTCTCTAGAGTGGGAATAGTAATTTTTACCCCTACGCTATACAACGCTTTCCCTACTGTAATTTTTACCCCTACGCTATCCAACGCTTTCCCTACTGTTGCATACTCTGGAGTGGGAATAGTAATTTTTACTCCTACACTATCCAACGCTTTCCCTACTGTTGCACTCTCTGGAGTGGGAATAGTAATTTTTACCCCTACGCTATCCAACGCTTTCCCTACTGCTGCACTCTCTGGAGTGGGAACAGTAATTTTTACCCCTACGCTATCCAACGCTTTCCCTACTGTTGCATTCTCTGGAGTGGGAATAGTAATTTTTACCCCTACGGTATCCAACGCTTTTCCTACTGTTGCACTCTCTGGAGTGGGAATAGTAATTTTTACCCCTACGCTATCCAACGTTTTCCTACTGTTGCACTCTCTGGAGTGGGAATAGTCATTTTTACCTCTACGCTATCCAACACTTTCCCTACTGTTGCACTCTCTGGAGTGGGAATAGTAATTTTTACCTCTACGCTATCCAACGCTTTCCTTACTGTTGCACTCTCTGGAGTGGGAATAGTAATTTTTACCCCTACGCTATCCAACACTTTCCTTACTGTTGCATTCTGTGGAGTGGGAATAGTAATTTTTACCCCTACGCTATCCAACGCTTTCCCTACTGTTGCACTCTCTGGAGTTGGAATAGTAATTTTTACCCCTACGCTATCCAACGCTTTCCCTACTGTTGCACTGTTTGGAGTTGGAATAGTAATTTTTACCCCTACGCTATCCAACATTTTCCCTACTGTTGCACTCTCTGGAGTTGGAATAGTAATTTTTACCATTACGCTTTCCCTACTGTTGCACTCTCTGGAGTGGGAATAGTAATTTTTATCTCTACGCTATCCAATGCTTTCCCTTCTGTTGCACTCTCCGGAGTGGGAATAGTAATTTTTACCCCTACGCTATCCAACGCTTTCCCTACTGTTGCATTCTCTGGAGTGGGAATAGTAATTTTTACTCCTGTGCTATCCAACGCTTTCCCTACTGTTGCACTCTCTGAAGTGGGAATAGTAATTTTTACCCCTACGCTATCCAACGCTTTCCCTACTGTTGCACTCACTGGAGTGGGAATAGTAATGTTTACCTCTACGCTATCCAACACTTTCCCTACTGTTGGACTCTCTGGAGTGGGAATAGTAATTTTTACCCTTACGCTATCCAACGCTTTCCTTACTGTTGCACTCTGGAGTGGGAATAGTAATTTTTACCCCTACGCTATCCAACGCTTTCCCTACTGTTGCACTCTCCGGAGTGGGAATAGTAATTTTTACCACTACACTATCCAACTCTTTTCCTACTGTTTCACTCACTGGAGTGGGAATAGTAATTTTTACCCCTACACTATCCAACGCTTTCCCTACTGTTGCATTCTCTGGAGTGGGAATATTAATTTTTACCCCTACGCTATCCAACGCTTTCCATACTGTTGCACTCTCTGGAGTTGGAATAGTTATTTTTATGCCTACGCTATCCAATGCTTTCCCTACTGTTGCACTTTTTGGAGTTGGAATAGTAATTTGTACCCCTACGCTATCCAACGTTTATATAATTAATTTAAAAAATATAAAAGTATATTTAATTTTTTTTAATTTATTAAACATCATTCTTTACTTTTTATTTATGTTTTTGTTTTATGTTTCTAAATGTATTTGTAATTTATTATATTTATTTATTAATTTATAAATTATTAAAATAATTATTACAACTTATTGTTAAGTACATATATTATATATTTTCTGTATATGTTTAATTAATGTATTATTATTATATATGTATTATTTAATAATTTTAAACAATATTAGATATTTTTAACTATATTGATTTTATTTATTAGTGTTATTTACTTTATTTTACATTTATATGTTTACAAAAAAAAACGATATTTTTAACATCGATATTTTTAACATCTATATTTTATTTTCGATATTTTTGTACTTACCATGTTGTAGATAGGATGTAGATATTCTTGCCTTCGATATTTTTGCATCGATATTCCTGTAGGTCGATATTTTGTAGGTCAATATTTTGTCAGTGATCCCTCGCTTCATGAGGGTGACATGGTGGTGACACTCAGAAACCCAAGGGACCCCCGGGGCGTGGTACCGGACACACTGTTGGAGGTTGGGGCTCACTCAGGGTTCCGGCTGGATGCTGATAAGTCGGTTCTCCATCCCATACAAGTGGCAATGGTGATGGAGATGGACTTGGCTAATATGAAAATGCAGGCAACACCTGTTAAGTACCTCGAGATTTACCTGAGCTCAGCCGTGTCCGAGACCTACGCCTCAAATGTGGGGGTACTTTTAGACAAATCACAAAGGAGGGACTGAGGGCCTTTAACAGGTCCAGCATCCGTGCCATATGATGAAGCATGACACCCTTCCGGGTGTGTGAGGGCCCTAATTCTAACAGGAGGAACCCCCGTTCCCCGAGTAATTCATGGCCACACAAACCTACCCCCTCCCACCCCCTATCAGTTAGGAACTGCACACTCTTTGTATCCAGGACTTTAGACCGCCTAGAAAGGAGTGTGCGGAAAGCACTGCCAGTCTGGGGGAACATGCCCGGATGTGGGTGCTTTCTGGGGCAAGGTTATTCAGGGGTTAGGGTTCTTGACATACCTACCACTGTCGCTCGCGATGCAGCGATGCCTTTGGGGTCCGGTGGCCAGACCTAAACACCCCAAACATGCAGAAAAGGGGATAGGGCTGGGTCTGGCCACGGCGAAGAAATGTCCAGCATTGAGAGGGAGGAGCCACCGATGGGCGGATCAGAAGCACTGGGTGTGGGAACCAGCACCAGGGGTGGAGCGGATTGTGGGGTCAGACACAGATTGGGGTACAGCGGGACTGAATAGGGGGATAGAATGGCGGGGACATGGCTGAAGCCCGATTACAACAAGACATTGAGGAACCTGTTGTGGAGCTGGGAATGGATTCATGAGGTGAATGAAAAACAAATATACTGGAAGGTGTGAAGAGGGGGGATTGCTGGGCGCACGCGCCTCCATGTGCTCTACATACAGTTTTATTTATTTATGTTGCTTGAATGTCATGTCCTGGCTTTTAGCTAAACA
The DNA here is from genome assembly GCF_964263255.1 of Lissotriton vulgaris. NCBI lineage: Eukaryota > Metazoa > Chordata > Amphibia > Caudata > Salamandridae > Lissotriton > Lissotriton vulgaris. The sequence goes on from NW_028250725.1 coordinate 133,192, forward strand.
CGTGTGTGTAGTATTACCTCTCTATCTGGATCTGTGGGGGGAGGGAGGGGTGGTGCTATGAGCTTTTAACTGCTGTACCCATCATCATCATATATAACTTTATTCGGTCATTTGTACAAAACACCATCAAAGTATACAAAGATAAAACATAAATATCTATTCAATTAAAATAGTATTAAACCCCCCCCTTGTGACCAGAGAGTGGGCCATCACAGAACAATGAGAGCTCTGGCAGCGTTGGGTGCTGGCGAAGCCCTACTTCTGGTGTCAAAACAACAATCTCCCAATATGTAGTCCCAGTGCCTGGTTCCCATATTCAGACTCTGCTGCGCGTCAGGTCAGATGCCAGATGCCTGGAGGGGGGGCTTTATTTGTCCCTTTTCATAGGAAAGGAAGCAGACCCGAGCCAGGGAACTCTTGGCAAACGTCGCCCCTGGATGCTGTGGGAAAGGTCTCTGCAATGAGCATCTTAGAACATTTGGAGAACTGGGCACAGGAAGCGGAAATGACTCCCCTCGAACAACCTGGCTTCAGAGCGGATCCGGCGGCCATTGGCAGGATAGCGGCTCGACAATTATTTCTAGACAAATGTGTGGCAAGGAATAAGGGGCAGATTTACAAGGGCTTTATCACCGCTTTTTTGGCTTAAAAAGGCAAAAAAGTGGAGATAAAGCTATCACCCTATTTACGAGAGGGTGCTAACATGCATAATTGCATGTTAGCACCCTTTTTCTCAACGCCTCCCTTTGCATATCTAATGAGCTAAAATGCAGACTTACCTAACCCTAACATTATCATTGGGGTGGATTATGCTGATACGACGCTGTGGGTCGTATCAGCAAGGTTATCGCCGTTTTGCTGGGAGCATCGCTGGAAAACCAACGATGTTCCCTGCAAAACGGCGATGACTTCGCTATCTCTGGAATTTCTATCGCCCTGGAGAAACGCGTTGTTCATAACGCACTACCAGGGCAATGAATTCCAGAGATAGCCTGCGATAATAAAATATTGCTAAGCACAGCCAGTGATAATTATCGCTGGCCGTTGATAATATGTTCCCAAAGTTTTTTTAAATACAACTTTATTGACTTTTCAACTGCATTTGCCTCTAATAACTGCCGATGGCCCCCCCTTGGTAATATGCCCCATTGTTCTGGCGAGGGGATCAAGGCAACGGCGACTAAGGCCGGATTTCAATCTCGCAGAAGGGTTACTCTATCTCAACAGTGACGGACATCCCCTTTGTTGAAATAAAAATCTTATTATACCCGATGGGATTTATATTCAGGGGTTCTGGATGTCCATTAACGTTTTGACAGAGTGACCCGTCCGCCAAGATCTAAACAGGCCCTAGGCGACATGTTCGATGGGGGTCATTGTGCGCTCCTGAAATGTTATACAACACCGCGTAGCGCCATCGCTGGGACGGCCCAGCCCTGCGTCTCTCGTCCAATCTCTCCTGTATAGGAAATATCCTTCATAGAGTCTCTGGGCCAGGGGGAATAAGAATCCCCACAAATCTGCTACTCTGCCTCAAAGTAGCCCAAGAAATGTTCCAGAAAAAGGCTAGAAACAAATATTTACTTACTTTAGTAAAGAGATTGAAGCCGGATTCACATCACGGTTTGATGGATTTCTTACAAAATCCCCCTAATGAACTTATGTGTTTAAGTGTCTATAGGGCATATTATCAAGGGTGGCGATAGGGAATTTTCGCCGCTTTAGCAGCCGTTTCTGGCCGCTAAGCGGCGATAATTCTATAGCCCTATTAGCAAGGTGTGGCTAACAGCAGTTACTGACAGATTTTAGGAGATAGCGAGCAATTTTGGGCCCGCTGTGCATGTCAGCGATGTTTATCGCTAATGACATGCAAAGTAGGCGTACACAAACTGTTAGCGACTGAAAACAGTCGCTAACATCGCTATCGCCTATTAGCAAGGCAGGCGTAGCAATGGAAATATTCACATAAGCGTGAATATCTCCAAATACTAACACCTGCCCAGACCAGTTCCTAGCCATTATATCCAGTGGGAGGTGGATATTCATGCTAAGAGCATTTCGTCGCTAATGTGTGAATATCGCTGAATTCTCACTGATATTCACGCATTTCGCCGCTATCGCCGGAAAATGTATCGCTTTGGAGATAAACGTTGCTAATAGCACGTTATCTCAGCGATACATTCCGGTGATGCTCAGCAATAAAAAAATCGTCTCTAAGCCTATTTAGCGATAAATATCGCTACTTGTTGGTAATATGCCCCTACATTTTTTAAATGTTTCTTACCTAATTTTAAATGAAAGGGATGACCTTATGAGTAATTATGAGGCATTTTACGTATTATGATTATTTTTATACAGTTGTGCTAATTTTACTCAGTTTTTATAACTTGTTGATTAAAGGCCTCTGGTGAGTTCAAAAACATTTTATTTTTTAAACTTGAATCTTGAACTTGAAATTTGCTAGATTTCGGGGAAGAATATATAAAAGTATGTGAAATGATGCAAAATGCAAAGGTGGCATTTTGGGTCTATATTTAGCATGAAATGCATCCAACGCCCACAACAGCAGCCCTCTGGTCATTCGCTTTGTTTCCAGGCGCTTATTCTAAATGTTTGCAGCAAACAGCATGTCATTAGGTGATGTGGCTTAGCAGTAAAATTCTGGGATTTTCATGCAACAAGTGTAACACAAAATTATCAAATTAGGCAAAACTATGTAGGCCTGATGGAAGTTTAACCCTGGTCTAATCCCGAGGGCAGGGGGTAGAGAAGCCGGCTGTGGCTGTATTCCAGATGTGCTTCCCTTAGGTGGGTGGCGGTCAGTGACATCTGAAAGTGGTGGGTGTAAACGTTGTGATGAATGTCCTATAGTGAGTGAGCCGGAGCATTATAACGGAGTTTTTTGTGGAGGGTTGTCCCCTCAGCAAATTTTTGAAAAAAGAGTGGACAAATTGCGCATTTTCAAGCAAATTTGAGAAAACAAGAAGATTAATAAAACAATTAATGAATGAGCAGCAAGAGAGAGAGAGAGAGAGGAGGGGGAGAGAAAGAGAGAGAGAGAGAGAGAGAGAGGGAGGGAGAGAGAGAGAGAGAGAGAGAGAGAGAGAGAGAGAGAGAGAGAGGGAGAGCGAGAGAGAGAGAGAGAGAGAGAGAGGGCGGGGAGAGAGAGAAAGAAAGAGAGAGAGAGAAAGAGAGAGAGAGAGAGAGAAGAAGAGAGAGAGGAAGAGAGAGAGAGAGAGGAGGGTGGAGAGAGGAGAGAGTGAGAGTGAGAGCGAGAGAGAGGGCGGGGAGAGGAGAGAGAGAGAGAGAGAGAGAGAGAGAGAGAGTGTTCCATCATCCTTATGCCATGTTTGTGTAATATGGGAACAAGGGTCCTCCATATTGGCCAGGATATGGAGCCATGTCAAGGCCTCCATGCCCTTCATGGTGTGAGAGAGAAGGGTCCCCATCCCTCAGGAGCTGCAAGGACCTTGGGGCCTCCAGCTTCGTCTGATGTGTGTGTACCCCGGTAGCAACAAAGACCCCTCGAGAAAGGGTGAAACCTCGAGGGCTGCATGAGTGTCAGGGCATGTTAGTGTAATGAGGTATCCTCCCCCCACCTCAATCAGTCTAAAGTGGAGCCCGTCCTCATCTGCCCACAGCCCCCCTCCCTGTAATGATGGTACTTTCCTGCCTACTGCACCCCCGCCCCCCCGGGTCACAATAGCTCCATGTCAGGTTTGTGTAATCCACTCACGACCAAAGACCCCCAAGGAAAGGGGGCCCCGCCATGGACTCCATGAGCTTCCAGCCCCCCTGCAGGTTATCGACCTGTAAACAATCAGCCAACATGGTCTCCAAAGATAAACAAATGTGCATGAAAACAGGGGCCAGGAAAGCGAACCGTGAGATCAAGTAACCAAAACAATAGGACAAAAAAATACAGAAGTGAGTTTGTAAATGCGCACTAGAAACAAACAGCAACAAACGACGGGCTGATTCACAGAACTAACTTAAGACACAATCCTAAACTTACTACTTTTGGTATTCACAGAAGTTAGGATTTTGTCTTACTTTTGACTTAAGACAAACTTAAGACAAACTTAAGACAGACTTAAGACAGACTTAAGACAAACGTAAGACAAAATCCTAACTTAAGTCTGTCTTAAGTCTGTCTTAAGTCTGTCTTAAGTCCGATCCATACTTTTTACATCATGGTGGCCATGAAGATGGCCCTCAGTTATGGCATTGGCCAATCAGTGAGGCAGGAAGAGGCCAGTGGCTCCACCCACTCCAGGTGGATACGAGACACTTAGAAATGAGAGTAGAGGAAAAAAATACTGTGAAAGAAACATAATTCAAATAACAAAAAAAAAGAAGAACAAAGCCAGGCATCCCAGAAGGAGAACACAAGGACATCAAATAAAAAGTAACCAATTAAAATTAGAATTAAATCAGGATCCCGGAAGGACTAAGCACACTTGACGCCGGTGCACATCCGCAGAAATAAATAGGGCAAAGGAACAATGGCATCCAGGCTAATGAAACACGTAAACAAGATCAAAGGCGCAGCTCAGGGAGTGGAAGCAGCGTAGAGTGAGAGATGTGGGGGTGTATGAGAGTGAGGTGGGCCAGTGCATGGGGGGCGCAGGGACCGAGGCATTTATGAGGCCCTTAAACCGTACTATAAGGGTACTGGCTCGCGTACGCACACCTTTGTAGTATCCTGTGCGTGTATTTATCCTGCACATTCACCATGGCTCACGGACACACACACGTGTAGTATCCTGTGTGTGTATTTATCACCACATTCACATTGCCCGAGCACTACTAAATGTATCTGTGAACCTTCTCAGAAATGTCCAACTCCCTACTAGTAAAAGTACAAGAAGTGTTGAGTATTCCCATTTTATTCACTTTTCAGAAGTTGTGGTGTCTATTCACAAAGGCATTTCTACATTGTGTGAGTGCTATCAATAGTAATACAACAAACATTGACAAACTCAGTACCTTTGGCTTCAATGTGCTAACCTCACACCAACTGCAACAAACAGGATATAGGAAGCGTGAATGAATCTCTGGTAATGGGTCTCCTCGTCATTCCAGTCCATCGTTTTTCACCCACTATGCCACTCCAGGTAGGGGCACACCTCATGCAGGTAAGGTCTGTCCCTGCTCCACAAGGGAACAGCCCATCAAGCACTGTCTGGGAGGGTCCCCTCCAGAACAGAACACAGGCAGTCTCAATCCAGTTTTAGCCGCTAGTGGCTGCAGCCAGAGCCCTTTGGCACAGTGTACACTAGACCCATGTCTGGGCACACCTGTTGCACTTACGGCATAACAAAAGTGGACAACAAGGGGATGGAGAGAATGCTTGAATGAATCTCAGCAGCTGGCGATGGTTCGAGGCCACATTCCGCTCCATCGTTTTTCACCTGCTGTGCTATGACACAGAGACACATCTTATGCAAATTAGGACAGATCCTGATGGGAATGGTCCATACTGCAAGGCCCCGTACAGAAGTGGGACCCATGCTCACTGTGCCACAGGACTCATGCTGCACCCGACTAACAAGGCCCAATTAGGTCAAACCTGGTTTCGATGGGGCCGATCCACAAAACTAATCTGAGACAAAATCCTAAACTTACTACTTTTGGTATTCACAGAAGGCATTTAGTAGTAGTAAAGTTAAGATGTTGTCTTAAGTTTGACTTAAGACAGACTTAAGACAAACTTAAGACAAACTTAAGACAGACTTTTGACAGACTTAAGACAGACTTAAGACAGACTTAAGACAGACTTAAGACAGACTTAAGACAGACTTAAGACAAACTTAAGACAAACTTAAAACAAACTTAAGACAAACTTAGGACAGACTTAAGAAAGACTTTAGACAGACTTAGACGTATGCGTATGTTTCTGTTGAGAGAGAACTTGACCTGGCAGTTCGGGCTGGACTATTCCTTTAGGAGCAGGACCAAAGCTGGTCATAACTGAGGTGGCAAGGTCGGCAACAGAGAATGATGGACTGTATTTCACCCCAAGTAAGTACTAACCTCTGAGATTATTTCAAGCAATCCACTCACCACCTTTTTGTTTCCGTAGAGCGACACCCCAAGTGTGACGTGTGTGGCCAGACGTGGGGCCTGCGTTCCCTCCGCCACCGGATTCAGGCTGCACCCTGCCGACAAGGCCCGTATCGGCCCAGATCTGTCCAGGGTTGTGTGTATTCCCCTACAGAGAGGAACTGGCCTGACACTTTGGATTGGGTTCCAATTGGAGCTGAAGCAGGGCTGATGTACTTATGTCTGGTTCCTCTCTGAGGTGGAACGGTGGGCAAAAAAGTAATGGACTGGAATGCATCTCGAGTGAGTACCAGTGGCTGAGATGAATTCACACCTTCCATCCATCACTTCTGTTGCAAACAGCATTTCACACGGCTGTGCCTGCATGTACTACCTCATTAAAGTCAGACCCATTGGTTTGACCAATGCTTGTTTCTTCACACATGTGTGGTGTGCTAGAGAGAAGATGGCACTGCAGGCCCAAGCGAGTGCAGAAGCTGGCAGCCATGGAGTGATGCTACTAACAGTAGCTAATGGCTGCCAACTTCCCACGCATCCCTCCACGCACACGCGGCGTAATGCAGCCCTCTCCGCGTCGACATCGTGTTGTGACAATCTGTCATATAATGTGCCATATTTTGTTTTCTTCTAATCCTCTAATTAGACGTTAATTTGTGTTTTCTTTTTAATGAGCATTTAAAATTTGCTCGGGATTGATTCTGGCTGCCCACACTTGCACTGCGTATGTGCCGGCTGCCTTCCTCGGCTGTGTGCACGGGAGAGGACGAGGCGAGGATGCCAAGCCCCAAAGTTGTGTCTTCCGGTCCCTGAAGGCCAGAGAGCGTTCTTCAAGGTAACTTCCGGTTGCGCAGCATGAAGACATGATAATCTATATGAAATGAAATGAAAAAGAATTTGCAAAGTGTACTCAACCCAAGGGCGTCAAAGTGCTAACTAAGCCTGGGTGGTGAAGTCTGCTCTGTTTGCAGTGTTTGCAAAGTTTTTCACACTTTGTACTCCGCTGAGCTCGCAGAGTTCCAAAAAACACTGCACCACATAGGGCGGCAAAGTTATTTCCTCGCTCGCACTCGCCAACGGTAAGTTGGTGAGTGTGAACGAGGAAAATCCAACGCTAGACCAGCGAGATTTCTCAACTCGGGGGGTCGCGGATGGTCACTATCGCTCGCGTTAAGAAACCTTCGTTCGCGTTGAGGAAGCCGCCACTCGACAGAACTTCTACTCAAGCAGCATAAAGAATCACTGCCCTCCTGCACGGTGTGAGATGCAATTCCTGCTGATTTTACAGTGGAGGACAAACACCCAGCACTAAAAATAAGTTGAAACGATGCAAGGTAACCCAATCCGCTGCGAGCGGAACTTCGCGTAGCTTGGCAGAGTTTTTTTGTCACTTGCTACAAACTCTGCCCACGATTATCACTTACTTAATCTGAAGAACATACAATAACCACAAGGAGAAGGCCTCCTGCAGATAGAAAACGAAGAAGAGAAGAGCCAGGTTTAAGAAATTTACCGAGTACAGGCAGACTCCATTTCGGCAATGTGAGCCCATAGGGTATGCCATACGGTCACAGCAGCAGCAGAGAAGGAACGTCCTCCCCATCTGGCGTTGCGGAACTTTGGGACCACCACCTTCCTGCTCGATGTTGATCCGAGTAACCTGCTTGACTCATACCACTGGAAAGGAGATCTGAACAGACGGGGACCTTCTGGGGTAGTGCAAGACATGCTGGGCCCGATTCACAGAACTGATTTAAGACAAAATCCTAAACTTACTACCATTTTGGTATTCACAGAAGGCACTTACTCATTTCGGTATTCACAGAAGTTAGGACTCCTAAATGCCTTCTCTGCATATCGAAAGTCTTAAAGTTTGGATTCACTTTAGGAGTAGTAAAGTTAGGACTCCTAATATTAGGAGTCCTAAAGTGAAAAAAATTCTAACTTTAAGACTTTTGATATTCACAGAAAGAATTTATGAGTCCTAAAGTTAGGACTCCTAACTTCTGTGAATACCGAAATGAGTAATGTAATGTAATGTAATACGTTTCTTATATAGCGCGGGCTACACTCCAGGGAGCATCTTTGCGCTTTTAGAAAGAGAGCCTGAAACTGGGGTCTGGTGGATTGGTACAGTTTAGACTAGGGATATACATTGTGTTTGGGATAGGGTACAGATCCAAGTTTTGAGGGGCTTTCTACAGATGGATTCAGCGGGGATTAGGCGGACGTGTGGTGGGAGTGTGTTCCAAGCTTTGGAGCCGAGGACTGCCAGGGCTTTCCCTCCTCTCGTTTTGAGTCTAAACTTACGAATGGTGAGGAGGTTGGCAGTTTGGGATCTAAGACATCGTGAGGGGGTGTAATGTTTGAACATACTCTGTATGTAGCTGGGTCCTTTCCCATTAAAGGCTCTGTAGGGGATCAGGAGTATTTTAAAGAGTACCGGTTTGTGAATTGGCAGCCAGTGCAGGATGCTCAGTGCTGCTGTGGCTGATGTTCTCCTTTTCCATCCTAACACCAGTCTGGCTGCGGCGTGCTGTACCATTTGTAGTTTGTGGCAGATTTCTCTGTTGGTCCCTGCATAGAGGCTGTTGCAGTAGTCGATGCGGGAGGTTATAAAGGCTCCTGCAACCATTTTCCTTGCTGAGAGGGGAATCAGATCGAAGAATCTTCTGAGCCCTTTTATAATGCCAAAGAAGGTCCCTGCTACGGCCACTGCTTGCTGTTTGAAACTAAGGGAGGGGTCGAATTTGATCCCTAGGTTTCGGACTGAGAGGGCAGTATTGGGGGGGCAATGGCATCCTCTGGCCACCAGGATTCGGGATTGAATTGATTTCCTTTACCAAAAGGTAAAATTTCAGTTTTACCTGAGTTACACTTAAGGTGGTTCATGTCCATCCATTTGAACGTAGCTTTAAGGCAGTTCTTGAGTTTCATTTCAGCTTCACCGGTGTTGTCCTCCATGACCAGAATGAGCTGTGTATCATCTGCGTAAGATATGGTATCTATGCCATAAGATGATATGAGGGCAATTAAGGGGGCCATGTATACATTAAAGAGCGTCGGGCTCAAACAGGAGCCCTAGGGCACCCCTGTTCCTAGTAATTTTTCTTCTGACCTATATTGGCCTAAGATGACCACTTGTCTTCTATTTGCTAGGAAGCTTTTAAGCCAGCTCAGCACATTTCCAACGATCCCTGCCGTGGCTAAACAGTTTATCAGGATGGTGTGTGACACCGTATCGAAAGCCGCGGACAGGTCCAGCAGAACTAAGACTGCTTTCTTACCCTGGTCTAATGCAGCTCGAAGAGTTTCAGATGTAAATATTAAAGCTGATTCGGTTGAGTGCTGAGCTCTAAAGCCTGCTTGATTGGGGTGCCAGGTGTTATTGGCCTCCAAAAAAGCGGTGAGCTGTTTGTTAACTGCCCTTTCAGTAAGTTAACAGAAGGTAGGAAGGAGGGAAATGGGGCGGAGGTTTGTGAGGATTGCAGGATCAGGTAGTGGCTTTTTCTGCAGGGGCCTTACTGCTGCGAGCTTCCATTACTCAGGGACTGAGCCTAGGTTAAGTGATGAGATAATGATATTATTGATAAATGGATTTGCGATCTCTATCAGTGTATGAAGGACAGATGGAGGGCAGGGGTCAAAGGGTGAGCCTGATTTGAGCTTCAGGATCTCAGTCTGAGATTCCTCTTGGCTAACAGGTAGAAAGGAGGACAGAGTGTTCATCTTTATGTTGACACTGTTTATTGGATTCTTCTCTAGGGATTGGGGTTGGGGGAAATCTTTGATAAGCGTTTGAATTTTTGTATCGAAGAAGTCTGCTATGGTGTCACATAGACTCTGGGAGGGGGGAATGTCCCTTTGCATGGACTTGGGGTTGGTGAAGGTGTTCACGATGTTAAAAATTTCTTTCTGCTTATTGTTGCTTTTAATAATAGCTTCTGTGTAGTATTCTCCTTTGGCTGTTTTAATCATCCCATGATAAAGGCGGCGGGCGGCTTTATAGTTGTCACGATCTAAATCTATATAGTTGAGGCGCCACATCCGCTCGAGAGCTCTAACCTTCTTCTGTTCTATTTTTAGGGTTGGGGAGAACCAGGGGGAAGAGGGTCTCTGTTTCCTACTGGGCCTTCGACTAGGAGTGACCGAGCCCTCTCCTGCACCAAGTGTATTAATCCATTTTCTGAAGGACTGACTATCTTTATCGGGCTCTACCGTCGGAGGGGGGTCTAGATGCTGCTGCTCTGGTCAGAAAGTCCGGCTGTTCAATCAGATCTTTTCAACAAAATTTCTCCTGGGGAGGATGCCGTTCCCTATCCACTGTGGCCCGTGTGTAGGCTGCCCCTGGGAGTTCAAAAGGGACAACGCTGTGATCTGTCCATGTTAATACTAGTGGAGTTTTAACAATAAGTGTCTCTAGGTTAGAGCATATACAATCAAGTATATGTCCTGCCTTGCATTTTAGGCCTAGGACATTCAATGTATCTGTAAAGCAGACTGTGGCCTGGTCTAAGGGGGAGTCTAGATGAATATTAACATCACCCAGGATAGTAAAGTTGGCTGATTTAAGGGCTAGGCTGCCCACGGCTTCTCCGATGCTTTCCGTGAAGCCTGTATATGCACCGGGTGGTCGATATATTAGTGCACCTGTGAAAGTAAAGGAGTCATGCACCTTTAACGCAAAGCCTATACTTTCTGCCGCTTTGAGACCTGGAATAGTAAACGTCTGGCAGTCTAGGGTGTCACGGTGGACAATTGCAATGCCTCCACCCCTCTGAACAGGTCTATCCTCTCTGGAAATTAGGAATCCAGGGGGAGGGAGTTTGGAACATCCGGGTTCTTCTGCCTTCTGTGAATATCAGAATGGTAGTAAGTTTAGGATTTTGTCTTAAGTTAGTTCTGTGAATCGGGCCCACTGTACTGAGCGATTTGCGGATCACTTGCTTCCTAACGGGAAGCCGCTGAAGGGCCCGAAGGCCTTATCTGACAGAAAGTGTTCAGGGGTACTTAAAATAGGGCTTGTTGTAGCGTTCTGGATAACCTGAAGCTTGTTCAATGAAGAACCCTTGATGTTCAGATAAAGTGCCTTGCAGTAGTGTGACGCGGAGACAATTAAGGATCTGAAGCTCTGAGAGTTGGTTTCAATTTATTCCGGCATTAATGCCGCCGCCGCGTCTCCCTCGCTGCCTGCTCGTCGCGTCTCCACTCTCAGCTGCCTGAACTGGGATCCTAGCTCCAGGCACCGGTCCAACATTGCACCCCACACACACGACCTCCCACCGTTCCACGCCAAAACATAACAAGTAGATGTGATCAGACCGATGGCCACTGACTTGCGGAGTTCTTCAGGAATGAAAGCACTTTTAATTCAAAGAGTTATAATAATGTAAAAGCAGAAACTGGTATCAGTTTGACCTGCATATTGAAATTCAGAGAGTTATCAAAAAGACGCATGCGTGCACATACAGACATACAGCCTTACAATCATATGAATGTGCATATGCCCATACATATATGAATACATGCCCACATACATTCACACCTACATACATGCACACATGCAAACATGCACACATTCCCGCATACACACAGTGCTTAATTTGTAAAACAATAAGTGCCGGCCCCAAAGAGTTGCCTAGAAGCCGCTGGCGGTGCTATCGAATGCAGGGGTGACGAACAGCAAGGCTGCCTCGTCTTGATTCCAACTCACACCTCTCTAACCCATCACCAGGCACTCTCTGCCTTTTATCTCACTCTTGCAAGGTCTTTTTCACCCCTGCTTTCTCCCTTTATCACTGTTTTCCCGTATTTCTCTTCGTCTTTGTTTCCTCATTTTGTGTTTTCTCCCTCTTTTTCCTTGTTGTGTTTTTCTCCCTCTTTCTTTTCTCGCTTTGTGTTTTTCTCCCTCTTTTTTCCTTGTTTCGTGTTTTTCTCTCTCTTTCTTTCCTCGTTTTGTGTTTTTCTCCCTCTTTTTTTCCTTGTTTTGTGTTTTTCTCCCTCTTTCTTTCCTCGTTTTGTTTTTCTCCCTCTTTTTTCCTTGTTTTGTGTTTTTCTCCCTCTTTTTTCCTTGTTTTGTTTTTTCTCCCTCTTTCTTTCCTCGTTTTGTGTTTTTCTCCCTCTTTTTTCCTTGTTTTGTGTTTTTCTCCCTCTTTCCTTCCTCGTTTTGTTTTTTCCCTTTCTTTCCTCGTTTTGTGTCTATCTTCCTCTTTCTTTCCTCATTTTGTGTTTTTCTCCCTCTTTTTTTCCTTGTTTACTGTTTTTCTCCCTCTTTCTTTCCTCGTTTTGTTTTTTCCCTCTTTCCTCGTTTTGTGTTTTTCTTCCTCTTTCTTTCCTCATTTTATGTTTTTCTCCCTCTTTCTTTCCTTGTTTTGTGTTTTTCTCCCTCTTGCTCTGGTTTAGAGTGGCCACCTGGCATGGAGCCAAATTCTGGACAGGGCTGGAAAAAGTTTAGGACAAAGGGTCAAAATGCAGGACAAAAGCTCAATTTTATGGACAGATCCAAGGAGAGACCACGGCTGCGACTTTACCACTGCCGTTTTTTACTATTTCCTACATAGCACTACTCATTCGCTGTGGTCTTCACGTGATTGCCTCTAGGTATGCCGCGTTCAGGTGGCACATTATCTCCTTGTTCAGTAGTAAATTAATGCCCGTGAGCACAGTGTCAAGGGCATACGACCTACCCGAATTGACCCAATCTTTCTACACGACAAAGCGACAACAGAATTTTGACTGTTTCTAAAAAATGCAATACCCATGGCCAACAGTTTGGAAAGCATTAAGGTAAGTGAACTTCTGCTAGTTTAGACAAGTTGAACAAAACATCTGGGTCACCTCAACCTCCAGACAATGTTAAACCTAAAAACATTTAATGGGGCAGCGCAGATGGTGTTGGCGGCAGTTTGACATCTATTGTCAGGATGTGAGGTACCCACAACTTGTCTGTAGTCCCACAGCACTTGCATGTGTGTCTGGGACCCTGTATTTATGTCAGAACTGTGAGCCTGATCTACCAATCAAAAAGAAGTAAAGAGCTGGATGAAACTGAGATCAGAAGAGTGATCCATAGCAAATGATTCAAAGAGCGGTAGCGGACCCCCCCCAGCGCCTTGAGACCCTTCCGGGTGAGTAGCGCACTATACAAATGTCATGATTGATTGATTGATTGAGAGTTGTTGCTAAGAAACAGACAAAAAGGAAGAGAAGAACAAGGTGGGACAATTCCTAAATTTAGACAAGATGTGCCGGCCATGAGTATCGGAGAGTATTGTGTACCTGAAGATTTGTCTCAGCAGAGGGGTGGAGAAACCGAAGAGGTACTGTCAAGGGGCTGAACAAGCAGCACCCACCACCCTGGCACACTCTGCTGGTGCAATGGTCCACTGGTCGCGCTTGTGAAGGGTGGGCAGGGGCCAGGACCCCTTGGAAGTCTGCGCTGGGCATTCGCCCACTCTGCCCATGTCTTAAAATGATTTAGAAAAGGGGGTGGTGATGAACAGAGTGTCTGAGTTAAACAGACCACTCTTACCCAGTCCAAAGATCAGGGCTTGATCCATCACCGTTATTTATCTCACTGCCCCATCCCAGCTCAGAACCTGGCTATATGCAAATCAGTCTGTCCCTGGCCCAGTGCATCATGGGAACAGGGCAGACTAAACTACCAAGCCAATTCTTCACCAGAAAGGAGACAAGCTACCGGGGATCGGTTTCTGGCATTTCAGCCTTCTTCGGCCCGGCTTGCTTGAATCCTGATGGAGCAGTGAGAAAGGGACTCATGTCTGAGTATACCCTGCCACACCTATAGTGGCCAAAAACGATTTAGAAAAGGGGGTGGTGATGAACAGAGTGTCTGAGTTAAACAGACCACTCTTACCCAGTCCAAAGATCAGGGCTTGATCCATCACCGTTATTTATCTCACTGCCCCATCCCAGCTCAGAACCTGGCTATATGCAAATCAGTCTGTCCCTGGCCCAGTGCATCATGGGAACAGGGCAGACTAAACTACCAAGCCAATTCTTCACCAGAAAGGAGACAAGCTACCGGGGACCGGTTTCTGGCATTTCAGCCTTCTTCGGCCCGGCTTGCTTGAATCCTGATGGAGCAGTGAGAAAGGGACTCATGTCTGAGTATACCCTGCCACACCTATAGTGGCCAAAAACGATTTAGAAAAGGGGGTGGTGATGAACAGAGTGTCTGAGTTAAACAGACCACTCTTACCCAGTCCAAAGATCAGGGCTTGATCCATCACCGTTATTTATCTCACTGCCCCATCCCAGCTCAGAACCTGGCTATATGCAAATCAGTCTGTCCCTGGCCCAGTGCATCATGGGAACAGGGCAGACTAAACTACCAAGCCAATTCTTCACCAGAAAGGAGACAAGCTACCGGGGACCGGTTTCTGGCATTTCAGCCTTCTTCGGCCCGGCTTGCTTGAATCCTGATGGAGCAGTGAGAAAGGGACTCATGTCTGAGTATACCCTGCCACACCTATAGTGGCCAAAAACGATTTAGAAAAGGGGGTGGTGATGAACAGAGTGTCTGAGTTAAACAGACCACTCTTACCCAGTCCAAAGATCAGGGCTTGATCCATCACCGTTATTTATCTCACTGCCCCATCCCAGCTCAGAACCTGGCTATATGCAAATCAGTCTGTCCCTGGCCCAGTGCATCATGGGAACAGGGCAGACTAAACTACCAAGCCAATTCTTCACCAGAAAGGAGACAAGCTACCGGGGACCGGTTTCTGGCATTTCAGCCTTCTTCGGCCCGGCTTGCTTGAATCCTGATGGAGCAGTGAGAAAGGGACTCAAGTCTGAGTATACCCTGCCACACCTATAGTGGCCAAAAACGATTTAGAAAAGGGGGTGGTGATGAACAGAGTGTCTGAGTTAAACAGACCACTCTTACCCAGTCCAAAGATCAGGGCTTGATCCATCACCGTTATTTATCTCACTGCCCCATCCCAGCTCAGAACCTGGCTATATGCAAATCAGTCTGTCCCTGGCCCAGTGCATCATGGGAACAGGGCAGACTAAACTACCAAGCCAATTCTTCACCAGAAAGGAGACAAGCTACCGGGGATCGGTTTCTGGCATTTCAGCCTTCTTCGGCCCGGCTTGCTTGAATCCTGATGGAGCAGTGAGAAAGGGACTCATGTCTGAGTATACCCTGCCACACCTATAGTGGCCAAAAACGATTTAGAAAAGGGGGTGGTGATGAACAGAGTGTCTGAGTTAAACAGACCACTCTTACCCAGTCCAAAGATCAGGGCTTGATCCATCACCGTTATTTATCTCACTGCCCCATCCCAGCTCAGAACCTGGCTATATGCAAATCAGTCTGTCCCTGGCCCAGTGCATCATGGGAACAGGGCAGACTAAACTACCAAGCCAATTCTTCACCAGAAAGGAGACAAGCTACCGGGGACCGGTTTCTGGCATTTCAGCCTTCTTCGGCCCGGCTTGCTTGAATCCTGATGGAGCAGTGAGAAAGGGACTCATGTCTGAGTATACCCTGCCACACCTATAGTGGCCAAAAACGATTTAGAAAAGGGGGTGGTGATGAACAGAGTGTCTGAGTTAAACAGACCACTCTTACCCAGTCCAAAGATCAGGGCTTGATCCATCACCGTTATTTATCTCACTGCCCCATCCCAGCTCAGAACCTGGC
This sequence comes from Lissotriton vulgaris, assembly GCF_964263255.1. Lineage (NCBI taxonomy): Eukaryota > Metazoa > Chordata > Amphibia > Caudata > Salamandridae > Lissotriton > Lissotriton vulgaris. The sequence continues at coordinate 148,928 of NW_028250725.1, forward strand.
TATATGCAAATCAGTCTGTCCCTGGCCCAGTGCATCATGGGAACAGGGCAGACTAAACTACCAAGCCAATTCTTCACCAGAAAGGAGACAAGCTACCGGGGACCGGTTTCTGGCATTTCAGCCTTCTTCGGCCCGGCTTGCTTGAATCCTGATGGAGCAGTGAGAAAGGGACTCATGTCTGAGTATACCCTGCCACACCTATAGTGGCCAAAAACGATTTAGAAAAGGGGGTGGTGATGAACAGAGTGTCTGAGTTAAACAGACCACTCTTACCCAGTCCAAAGATCAGGGCTTGATCCATCACCGTTATTTATCTCACTGCCCCATCCCAGCTCAGAACCTGGCTATATGCAAATCAGTCTGTCCCTGGCCCAGTGCATCATGGGAACAGGGCAGACTAAACTACCAAGCCAATTCTTCACCAGAAAGGAGACAAGCTACCGGGGACCGGTTTCTGGCATTTCAGCCTTCTTCGGCCCGGCTTGCTTGAATCCTGATGGAGCAGTGAGAAAGGGACTCATGTCTGAGTATACCCTGCCACACCTATAGTGGCCAAAAACGATTTAGAAAACGGTGTTGGATCAAGCCCTGATCTCTTGACTGGGTGAGAGCTTTCTGTTTGATTCAGAGACTCTGTCCCTCACCACCCCTTGTTGTAAATATTTTTGTCCACCCTAAGCGTGGAAGGGTATTCTCAGATGTGAGACCCTTGCTCATTGCACCATCAGGATTCAAGCAAACCGGGCCGAAGACGGCTGTAATGCCAGAAACCGGTCCCCGGGAGCTTGTTTCCTTCCCAGTGTAAGAATTGGCTTTTGTAGTTTGGTTTGCCCTGTTCCCATCATGCACTGGGACAGGAACAGACTAATTTGCATACAGCCAGGTTCTGAAACTGGGATGGTGCAGTGAGCTAAAAAACGCTGTTGGATCAAGCCCTGATCTCTTGACTGGGTGAGAGCTTTCTGTTTGATTCAGAGACTCTGTCCCTCACCACCCCTTGTTGTAAATATGTCTTAAAATGGTTCTGCAGTCGAGCCAAGGACACACCTGTGGTCTGGTTCATCCCTAAGTGCCAAGAATCTTCACAATATTTTCAAAATCACCGAAATATTTGGGATGCAAATTATATAAGCAAAATGTGAGAATATGATAAAGATTTTACAATGTAAGAAGAGTTTCTTTACCATGTGGTAGTTTTTTCCCCCTTATATACAATTAGACCTCAGATTGAACTGGGGATCAGTTACCTTTCGATACCAAGCGATTAATGTCTACAGTCCCCCACTGATCTGCAGGATGGAAACCCGGGGAGAGCGGCACAGTCCATCCAAGACCAGTTTACTGTTTTATCTTCTCTTCCACATTCCGTAATGGGCCACGCCGCATTAGTGAAGATGGGGGTGATACCCCAGTTATTGTATTATTTTGCAAACCCTCCACTGCTCATCTTTTGCTCCATCTTCAGACACGACCCATGCCTGATTTGGGGTCCGGGCAGCTCTTTCCACTCTAAAGCTACCCATGACTGGTGGTGGCACAGCCCTTCTGGACTTAGGACGCTATCATTTAGCTGCACAGCTCCAATGGGTGTTTTGTTGACTGTCTGGCCGCCCCTGCATTAGGCGGGGTTTACCAGTAAAGACTTTAAGGGGGGCTTACTGCACTACTCACTGTTTCCTATGGATCTGTCTACCCAACACCACCCTGGGTATTTCACACGCCATCTCTAACCCTACTAGAACCCATAAAATCACTAACATGAAGTACCCCTGTGCTCCTGCAATACCTTTGCTAGGCTTCCCCACTCACACAGGATGGCTTTGCTCACGGCATCTCAGCCAGTGGCGTGCTGCCGGCCTCCAACATTGATGTTTGTTTGTTGACGGCGAGCTACTAGATTTCCAAACCCTTATGGCAGACTAGAGTCTTCACCCAGGTCAATTCTTTTCTTACGAGCACCTCAAACAATCATTAAATGTCCTTTATCATACCCGCCACTTAGCACCAACCCTACACAAGGTGTACCAGATGCTGTACGTATGCAATTAGATGCCGCTTCGCTTCATATGCTCTGGTCTTGCCGCACACTCCTTTCCTACTGGCAGCGAGATCACCAGGTAGTGGCGGCCACGAAGGCCTGTGTACTAATGAATTGATTTGAAATGGTCCTATTCCCCCGCCTTAAGTTTGAGAAACCCTCCCCGACCGGGCTGTTCTTCCATCAAAAATCACTATTACACTGCCCTCGAAAGATTCACATACTGTCGCGATTTTCCCACTAGAACACTGTCTTCTAAGCACCACAGGGTTCAATGCTCTGCTTCCCTAAGTTGATAGTTAATGCAGTGGTAACCGGGTACTGGGGTGGGAAGCGACAGTTTATAATTGGGGGTGGGAGAAAAATTCCGCTCCGCCGGCAGAGTTTGTGGAATTTTGCCCACTGCGGAGTTCCGAAAAAAACTACACGAAGTGACACAGAGCGGAGTTTTTTCTCTCGAACGGCTCGCCAATGGTAAGTAGGCGAGCGCTCGTAAGAAAAAATTCTGAACTAGACCTCCTCGTGGCGAGATTTCTCATCAAGGGTGTTCACAACAGTCGCAACCACTTGCGTTGAGAAATCTGCCACTCGAGTGGAATGTCTACTCGAAGGGCAGAAAGCAGCAGTGCCCTTTCGCGCGACACGTAGAGCCATTTATGCTGATGTCTCAGCGCTAAACAAGCTCATGGTGCTAAAATCAGTGCAAGCAGCGCAATTAAACCGGCTCCGCTGCTAGCAGAACGCAACGGAGCGCAGCAGAGTTTTTATGGAACGCTGCGGAGTTCAGTGGAGTAAAACTCTGAAAACTCCACCCAGGTCTATTTATAATGGGTCAGTGTGTGACAGAAAAGATTAGAAATTGTGTCGTAAAGCTTACTAAATGTACGTAGCCCAGCACTGTTCTTTTGTAAATGTTCCATAAATCTTTTGCTATGTACCTGGCTACTACCATGCTACGTCACCTCTTGAGGGGGCGTGGCTTGGGCGCCGAAGGGAAGGCGGCATGAGCTCGGAGCTCCTCCCCCGATGCCCACAGAAATCCTGAAAATCAGAGCGGCAACACCCGAGAATTGAACCGGCACATTGGGAACCGCGAACGGAGCCGATTAACAGAGATTTGGCGCCGGCGGAACACTGAAAGTTCGACACAAAGAGGCTCCCAAGATGGCGGTCGAGGGGAGATAAGAACCGTTTACCAGCGAACAAAGCTCTCCCCCCTGAGGGAGCTAGGGGCCCGACACCGGATTGCACCGCCGGGCAAAGCCAAGTGACCCAGAGGTGAACCTGGAAGACCGGCGTTGAGCCGATTGCCGCCCGCCGGGCCGACTAGCCTGAGAGTAGGGACTTGGCAAGATGACGGAGTGGCCCGGGCTGATGCGTCAAAAAGAGAAACGGCGCCCAGAGGAGTGAAGGCCTGTAGCCTGCGGAGAACGAAGGGACAGCGGAGTCCAGCGAGGTCGAGACGCCCTCGTCAGTGAACCAGACGGTGGCTGGCTCAGGACCCCCCTGAATGAGACGGAAGAGTGAGGCACCAGACTCCGGGCCATCAGCGGCGGACGAGACGTTCGAGGGTACTAGAGGAGAAGCGGCCCCGACGCCCTTATGACAGCAGGGCTGAAGGGGAGACCACATTGACGGGCCCTGCAGTAACCGGAGAGACCCGGACTGTACTTCGAGACACGCGGAGGTCGATGAAGAGGTGGCGCGCAAACAAAGGAAGCGGGCCCGCCCTGCGGTAGGCCACACGAAAGGGCAGAGTGGAGAGCAACTCCTTAGCAATACCAGGCCCTAGGACGATCTCGATCCGAGAGGACTGTTGTTGACACCGCCGCGACTACAGCAGAACACAAACACGTGGCGGGAGTCGACGGGTGGCGAAGAGATCCAGCGGCGGCCCAGTAGCAGGAAGACCCAAAGCAGGAGCCCCCGGGGCATCAACAGGTGGAGAGCTGGGCTCGCGGCGGGGTTTGCTGTTGCGGTCCCGCGCCCAGGGGGAGACCCGGGGGGCAACGAGGGAACCCGGCTGGCTCCTGGGGGCACTGTGCAGAGAAGGTGGCTTTGCATCATGAGGAAAACCAAAGGAAAGCCTGAGGGAGCCACGGCCTTAGATGCGGCGGAAGGGGACCCTACGGGGCCGTCGGAACTGCAGCAGCTGCAGGATTGCATCTTGGAGGCAATTGCGGCAACAAGAGACACTTTGCTGCAAGATATAGCACAAGTGGTATCGAGACTGGGCCTCCTACGAGCGGACCATGACAAACTTAAAGATAGGGTCAAGGATGTCGAAGATACCCTACCTGGAACTGGCTCCTGTTCATAAAACTATGGAAGGAAGACTAACGGATGCCCTGGACTGAATACAGATCCTGGAAAGAAGGGCTGAGGACGCTGAAAATAGGAGTCGACGCAGCAATGTCCGCATAGTAGGAGTTCCGGAAAAGCAGAAGGGGACGACATGGTTGAGTTCCTCGACAACTGGCTCAGGACTACGGTGGCGACAGAAGGCCTCTCGCCCTTCTACACCCTGGAGCGCGCTCACCGCGTCCCGTCTGGACAGCCCAAACCGGGCCTACCCCCGAGACCGATCATAGCCAAATTGTTGCACTACAAGGACAGAGACCTGCTGCTCCAAAGAGCTCGGGACACTGGACCATTTCAACTGGAGAACAGCAGGGTGACATTATATTCTGATTTCACCTTTGAGACGCAGTGACTGAGTGCCTCCTTTCTGTCCATTAAACGGGAACTCCGAACTGAAGGCATCCCATACTCCTTGCTTTTCCCAGCCAAGCTCCGGGTGGTGGTTGATGATAAAACACACTTCTTCAGCACGTCGGCGGATGCATGGGCATGGTGGGAAACATATAAGGCGGGCACTGATGGTGCCAAATTCCAGGAAGAAAGGGAACGTGCTTCAACGCGACTACGGAAATCGCAGAGATTGCACAAGAGACGACAAGGCACACGGAAACCTTCGGCGTCTCAAACGGAAGTGGAGCCGAAGGCTGCGCTGCAAGCAGTGGAAACGTTGTTGAGATCAGATGCTTCCCAGTCAAAGCAGGGCACGGACACAGAGACACACGCCTCAGGCTCGGAAACGGACCATTCGGGTATATACAGCACTAAGGGCCCGCTGGTAACACCGCAAACGTCAGAGGAGATCCTGAACATTTGACTCGGAGCTGACAGGTAGTGGGCAGTACTGCCAACGAGAACCTCCCGAACGAAAGGGTACTACAGCCTGGGGTTACGAATTGGGTCATAAGACCGCCACTACTTAAGGGGGGTCCACGAGAGGGTGCGGGGGAGTGCCTGCGTAGCTACCTTCCGGTCTAGGCCACGCTCCACTTGCCCTTAAGGCACTCGCGGTTACGACCGTGAATTAGCAATACAGTTTGATAGGTTGAATAAGTTTGGATGGAAACTGATAGATCAATATTTGGGCCTGTTCTAGGAGGGAGGGGGGAGCACTGTTGGGGATGTTTTCCACAATTGGCAACTGTTGATCCCGGGGCACCTGGGAGTCAGGAAGCTGGTAGATTGAAGAGGAATTTGGGGGGGCCCATCACCCGCGAGGGAATGGGATTCTACGAGATGAAGCAAAGCGAACTGTGGGACAATGGCTAGTGTAAATGCATTGAAGTGTATAACCTGGAACGTGCCGGGGCTACACACGATGGTGAGGAGACATAAGATACATGCCTACTTGATTCGCAGGGGGGTCCATATTGCACTATTACAATAAACACACCTCACGAAGCAGGAAGGGGCAGCACTGCAAAGAAGTTGGAGAGGTCAGGTCTTTAATACCACTTACTCAGCGTATGCTAAGGGCGCTTTGATATGGATAAGGGCGGGCACAGCCTTTCAGGTGACAAGACATGTAATAGACCCAGAGGGGAGATATGTTGTGGTAGAGGGCAGGTTAAGAGGTAGGGACATAGTGCTGTGCAGTATATACGCCCCAAACTCGGAGCAGCTGTCCTTCTTAACAGGTTTGTCAGGGACACTGGCACACTTCTTAGCGGGCCCGATTCTGATAGGATGAGACTTTAATTCAGTGGCAGACACAACACTAGATATATCCCACCCACCATTGAGGGACTCCCCTGTTCACCGACTCACTAAGGGTAGATTGGAATGGCAGGAGGGGTGGGGCTTGACTGATGCCTGGCGCGTACAACACCCAACTGACCGTGATTATTTGCACTTCTCTAGCCTGCATGACCTCCACGTCCGAATCGATGCAATACTGTGCTCCCAGGTTGTGAGGCCGGCTATAATTGGACTGAGTACCTAACGAGGACAATCTCGGACCATAACCCGCTAATAGCCAATTTGGCCTGGGCAGTCGAAGTACCTCGAGTGCCGACCTGGAAGCTGAGACCAGAGACCCTAGAAGACCCATTGTTCCATGCGGCATTGGCGGAAGGGATATCCCAATACTTCACCGACAACGAGGGGATGGCAGCCACTAGAGCGGTGGAGTGGGATGCTTTCAAAGTGGTAGTGAGGGGCCAGTGCATAACGAAATATGTGGGCACGCGGAGGGTGCTGCTAGAGGACCTCAATAAGGCAGATTCCAAGCTGCGGGATGCAGAGAAGGCGAGGCCTGGCCACCCCGAACTCCAAGAGGAGGTCAGCTTAGCTAGAGAAGCGGTGGCGGTGGAAGTGGAACGCCTTCGTAGTTTTGATCACCGTGCATACATGCTCAGGGCTCATGTTGAGGGGGACAAAGCTGGAACACTACTAGCATGGCTGGCAAACCCTACTAAGCGATGCTCCCCAATACTAGCCATTTAAGGATGAAGAAGGCCACGTTCACTACTCCCAAACGGAGATCTTGGATGGCTTTCAGAAGTACTATGAGGGCCTCTACAAGAGTGAACCGGGGGAACGAGAGAGTGAAACCAAGGTCTTTCTTGATGGTCTCCAACTGCCCCAGATAGACGAGGAACAGGCGAAGGCTTTGGGGAAAGACATAGAACTAGGTGAGATCAGGGGAGTGGTGAAACGGATGGCCCGCAACAAGACACCGGGCTTAGATGGGTTGCCCATAGAATTTTATAGTAAGTACCTAGACGTATTAGCGCCGCGACTCCAAACGATATACAACGAAGCCAGAGTAACTGGTTGCTTACCTCAATCAATGCAGGAAGCGCTAGTAATACCACTTCTAAAACCTGGCAGGGAGAGTTGTAGCCCTGCGTCCTGTAGGCCACTCTCCATGCTGACCGCCGATTACAAAATACTAAGTGCCATACTAGCAGCTAGGCTCCTACAACATATGCCTGACTTAGTGCACGCAGACCAAAATGGATTAATTCCTGCACGCAACACGACGATTAATATCAGAAGACTCACGTGCCTGCTGGAGGGCCCGTATACTGTGGACCGAACGCCTCTAGTCCTATCGGTAGACATAGAAAAAGCTTTCGACAGTCTAGAATGGGACTACCTATACAAGGTCATGGAACGCTTCGGATTGGGTGAAGGGTACATTAATTGGACGCGGGTCCTATATACAGCGGCAGTAGCAAGGGTGAGGATAGGACCCCTAGTTTCGCACCAATATCCGGTGGAGAGAGGCACCCGGCAGGGCTGCTCCTTGTCCCCCCTGCTGTTTGCTCTACCAATTGAGCCCCTAGCAGCCGAGGCCCGGACGGGGAAACACTTCGAGGGCATAGAAAGCAGAGATGGTCGGCAATTTATTTCTCTGTATGCCGACGACTTGTTGTTATTCCTAGAAAACGACACGATAGCGCTGGAGGGTGCAGAGAGACTGCTGGGGTGGTTCGGCGACCTATCGGGTCTAAAGGTTAACTGGGCGAAAACATGCTTGTTCCCACTACGGCGGGACGCGGATCGCCCTGACCACCGGCCTCTGTTCAATTGGGAGCCCAACTGACTGAAGTACCTAGGGGTATATATATACCACACGGCCGAGGACATGCTGGAGGGGAACGTGGGCCGCTGTGTGCGGGCGCTGAAAGGCAGTATGGCCTTTTGGGCCACGCTCCCGCTATCAGTCACTGGCCGCATATCCTCACTGAAAATGGTTGCCCTGCCGCAATTACTATACTACTTTCACACACTCCCAATCTGGATATCTAGTTCCTTCTTCCGTCAACTCAAGTCTCAGCTGACTACGTTCTTATGGGGCGCCGGCAGATGCAGAGTGGCACTGGCGACGCTCACTCGCCCGAAGGACGAGGGGGGGCTCGCGGTGCCGGACTTCGAGCTTTATTATCTCACCGCTCAGCTGCAGATATACACTCAGGAGGTGGCGCAGGTGTACCGGGGCTCTGAAAGTGACAGTGAGAGAGGCACGCCAAGACATGTCCTGGCCTATATAGCCCTCCAGCAGAGGATCGCCCTTCGCGACTTGACACTGAAGGAACGAACGTTCCGGCTTTGCTGGAACCGATCTCAGCGACGCGAGGGGACACGACACCCATATGCCCCGGAAATACCCCTGGGCATCCTGACTGCGCTGCCCCACGGAGGGGATTGGTCGCAGTTGCAGAGTTGGAAAGATGCGGGAATACAGGTTGTAGGAGACCTCTATGTAGATGGCGAGCTCCTCCCATACCAGGAACTACAGGAGCGATTCGACCTACCACGCGGGGCTACCTTCTGCACGCGGCGGTGGTTGGGGCCATGCAGGCGCACTGGAAAGAGGGTCTGACAGAGCCCAAGACGTCCATGGCTAGCCAGTACACTATGATGGTGGCCGGGACATATAAGGCGGTGACGTGTCTGTACTCTAGAATGCTCCACGAGAACCTGCCGCCCCTCACGGTGCTAAAGACTAAATGGGAAGCAGACCTCGGTAAGGAAATCCCTGAGACGACTTGGGCTCGACTAGTGCGCCGAGCCCGAAATAGCACGAGAAATGCGAGATTTCAGCTAATTCATTTCTACGTGCTGCACAGGGCTTACATGATCCCTGGCAGAATCAAGAAGTATTTTGGGGTGATTGAGTCGGCGTGCCCTCGCTGTGCTTTGGAGGGAGCGGAGCTGGAACACATGCTGTGGTCCTGCCCTGCCCTCCAGGAATACTGGCGGGCAATAGGGGATACCTTAAACGAGGCGATGGATAGAACCATTGAGTTTGATTCAGCGGTGTGCATACTGCACTGGTTCCCACACACACCCAAAAATAAGAACTCAAGTAAATTCATAGATATGGGATTGATAATAGCTAAAAGAGAAATAACAAGACATTGGAAGGCGAGGTCGGGCCCTACACACAGAAGATGGTATAACGAATTCCTCAAGTGGGCAGCTTGTGACAGCACACACAGATATCAGTTAGCACGCCGAAAACCAGACGTTAGAGCAAGAGCAATGGACATGCCGGCAGCCTGGGAGGCGCTAGTACAAGCCCTTAGAGATAGTATACTAACAGAGGACGAGGAAATCCTCAGCACGGACAGGCATTGCACCCCGGACCCACCGGGCACATCACACACCTAGACAAAACATAGACCATGATAGTACCATAGATTTGCAGCAGTAAGAGTCCCTACGAGCGGGTGGTGTGGGGGGAGGGGAGGTTGGGCAAATAGAAATGTTGAGGGATGGTTTAAGGTTTTTTTTATAGAGTTTATTTCAATTAGGAAAAGAAAAGTAGACATACATCTTTCCATGCGACGAGGCTAATCCTAATAAAAGCAACCAGACAAAGGAGGGTCTAATAATTGCCGCCGCCCGACCTCCGGGTTGTTGGCCTACAGGCTGTGTACAACAAGTGATGAAAATATGGTGTTGCAAGACCCGGACAGAACTGTAAATGTATATTCTGGTATGCGTATTGTATGTCTGCAATAAAAATTACTTAAAAAAAGAAAATGCTACGTCACCTCTTTTGGCATACAACAATAACATCTTAAAAAAAAATATAGGCAGTGTTTCAATTCAGTATATTGAATCACAACACTGCATTGACATGTATTTGAAGTGAAAGATTCCAAACATGAACTTTAAAACATTTTTTAACCCTCGCTCCTGACAACACCAGGAGTGAGCGAAGTGACCCAATTATCTGGTGCCCCTGAGATCATGTCCAATGCTATTGTTATGGACGGTGGAACATTAGAGGCTAATAAAACATGCAAGTGAGATTTTTGTACACAGTCCATCTTAATTGAATTACATGAACATTGTCTAAAATGTCACTAACAAGTAAATTAGACAGATCACATAAATTGATTTGACTTAGATCACACAATTTAGTCATACAGGGAATCCGGAATTTGAATCTAGGCTTCCCGGTCACACATAGTGCGCTTAAGCCACTGACTAGATTAATTTAATTTCCTTAATGCACATTAAAACTAGAAAACAGTGTTTTTACACAATTCTGTAAAAAGAATAGGTCACTATGTTAAATAAATAGAGATTATAGGTTAATCTAACACAATATCTAAAAATGAAAAAGGTGCACAAACAAGATTAGGGAAAAGAGGACCCCAGATGCTAACGTCACAGGCTTTTCCAGACATTGCAGGGCAGATTTATCAAAGGTTTTGCGTCAATTTGCGAAATTTATAGAATTACCAGCACCGGTGCACCTGGGAATGCCTCGGAATTGAAGGCTTTTCCAGGGGAGGCAGAACGAGGAGAAATAAAGAAAAATGCAAATTTGAAAGGAGCTCTGTTGACTATTTATGTCATAACATTAGTGGCAAAGGTATATCACCCAAGCAGAATTTAATTAAAGCAATTCAAGAAGCGCCTGAGACTCACACTTAAGATCAGCTCAGATCCTTATTGGGTCTGGCTGAAAATGACTCCAAATTCACTCCCCTATTTTCGGATAAGACTAGTAATATGAGGTGTTTAATGAAAAAGAATCAAAAATTTGTTTGGTGTGAAAAATGTGCTGCAGAATTTTCAAATCTTAAAAAATAATTATCTTCAACTTCTGCTTTAGCGACATTTGACACACGTTGTAGTTCTGTCATCATTACCGATGGCAGTAATATTGGTATTGGGACAGTTTTGATGCAAAATCAGGAGGGGAAATTAGTTACCATTGCTTTTGCATCCAGACCTTTACGAGATGCTGAGGTCAAATATTCGACACTTGAAAAGGAAACTCTAGCATGCTGGTGGGGTATAGAGTATTTTCGGAAGTACGTATATGGCACAGTATTCAAGATTAGGACAGATCATTGTCCATTAGTGGAGCTGTTTACTTCTAAAGGTTGTAGAAAAGCTACACCAAGGATTGCCAGATGGCAGTACAAATTGCAAGACTTTCATTTCAATGTAGAGTACATTCCAGGTGTTAGGGACATTTTAGCAGATTGTTTATCCCGTTTACCCGTCAAGGAAGATTGTGAATCATTTATTCCTGATGAGAATACTGAAAAAGTTATATCTGTTTGTATGGTATCTAATGGGTGTATCAAACAAGATGAATGGAGAAATGCTTGTGCAACCGATGAGGATATTCAAGGAGTTATCAAGTATATTTCAACCCAATGGCCATTAAAAAAAGATTTAGATAAAAAATTATTGCCTTATTTGTATATGGCCAATGAATTGTCAGTTATTGATGACATGTTATTTCGAGGTGCACAATTAGTAGTGCCTAAGGATTTGCGGGAACAGGTATTGTGTTTGGCACACGTAGGACATCCTGGGATGTCGAGCATGAAAAACAGATTAAGATCTGAATTTTGGTGGCCAGCCATTGAGAGATTTATCGAGTCAAAGGTCAGATCGTGTATATATTGTGCCATGAGTGATAAGTCACAAAGAGGTGTCAAGTATGAAAAGACTCCTGTAACAAGGCCTGAGGGTGTTTGGGAAAGAGTTTCTCTTGACATAGCTGGTCCAATTTGTTTGCCCAAGAGTCCAATGTATATAATTGTCCTTATTGATCAATTATCTCAGGGGGGGCCTGGCTTGGCACGCAATGGCGACGGAAGCTAAAGGGTAGAGCTCCGGACGTAGCTCCCCTTCCACGGGCCAGAAATACATCCCAGTTCCTTGCAACCGGCGCATATTACAGGTGGAGCACCCCGGTGTCGCCCTTCACCCACCTACCAACTTTCGGGAGACTCGGTTGCTCCTGGCCGCTCCGGACCTCCCCTGGGCTATCATAGCCGTGCTGCAGGTCGCGGGGTCGGCAGCCGAGGTGACGCAAGGCCGGGGATCACGCCACGAAGCTAGGCCCGGGGGCGGGGGCAGGAACCGGGAGGCGCTGGAGGCCCCCGACGGACGCGGTGACCGGGCCCGCACACTCATGGTGCTGTCCGCTGCTGACCCGCATAGACAATTCTGCACCCCACATATCCTGCAGGCAACATACGGGGAGAGGCCCCGAACAACAAGCCTGTGAGGGACAATGGCGGAAGGCTGAGGCACGGCCCGGTGATGGATGCGGACCCACCCTGCTGGCTGGGAGACCCGGAGCACACTACAGAGGCACCCCCCAAGGCATACACCGCCTGGGGAAACTGCGGAGACACTGCTCGTGCCGTGGGGAGCGTAAGACAAGCAGACACCACCCTTGCCCCTGCAGCCCCTGGGTCCCTCGAAAACGCCACCTTCACATCACGCACCACAAGCGCAACCATAAGAAACAGAGGATCGCACTGGAACACGGGGCCAGGGAGGACCCCCAGTCACCCAGGCTCAGCCCCAGGAGGCCGAGCCCAAACACAAGAGGATCTGGTGCCTGCGGATGGACATCGTGTATTAGCGCAGCACACTATTGGCCGCCTGGCACCCCGGGGGATCCAGGACGTGAAATTTAGCCAGGCACACGTGGAGCGCTGCGACGGAGGAGGACGTGGCCGGATGGCGAGAGGGGCCCTGTGTGGCAGACTGAGGCGGGATGGTGCACCGGCAGAGACGGAACACGGAGCCCTCCCATACTGAGGAGACCGGGGATCGCTGGACCCAGGATGCTGAGGTGAGCTGCTAATTGCCTCCCCCCCCTCGCCCCAACAACCTCGTCCCCCGGAAGACCCCCACACCACACACAACCGGTGGCCCTGTGGTGCCAATGTGTCCAAAGTGGAGGAGAGCCAAAGACTAGAAGACTAGAAGATATCGCACAAGGTGGCACAGGAAGGCGCCACGAATAACGCGACGATCGTTTGCACACCGTCTACCTGCGCTATGGGGTGACCCCTTCCACACGGACACTGCACGGACGCTGCTGATGGCACCCAACGCCCTGACCCCCGGCCGCTGTACCCATCGGGAGTTGTGAACAGCGCAAGTTGCTCGAGACGAGAGTGCTACACAACCCGGAGAGTCCCCAAGATTGCTGCACTCCTGAGACGGTGCTCCTTGAACCATCAGTCGGAACGACCCCTACCATCGGGGATCCCAGCCAACACCGGCTACCCTACTCATAGCCCTGCCCATGTCTGGGGGAGTGAAGATTCGAACTGGCATTGGGGGTGCATCTTCCAAGGGGAAAATGGATAGGTTATCGAAGCAGACGGACACAGACCAGGTGGCGACGAAACTGGACACTGTACTGTCCGCCATGGAACGGCTGTAGGAATCGCTCCAGCTCACCCGCACCTCGCTGGAGACCAAAATAGACAGTGAGGCGATTGACCTCAACCATCTTAAAGCTGACCACAAGAAACTAGCGGAACGCACCACATCCCTGGAGGGCACACTGACAGATCTGGGGCCCCGAGTAAGCCAGGCGGACAAACAAGTGCGAGATCTCCTAAACAGGGTGGAATTCCTGGAAGACCGTGCCAAAGATGCGGAAGGGAGGGCAAGAAGGAACAACATCCGACTAGTAGGTTTACCGGAAAGATGGGAGGGGAGAGACCCCACGCAACATGTGGAGGACTGGTTGAGAGCACTGCTGCCGAAAGGTGCCCTGTCGCCGCACTTCGTGGTGGAACCTGCGCACCGAGTGCGGACGAGCCCTCTCCCCACGGGATCTAAAAGTAGACCACTGCTCTTCCGGGTTTTGAATTATCGTGACCGGGATACAATCCTGCGCGAAACCAGGAAGCTTGGAGATGTCCAAATCGACAACACTAAAGTGATGTTCTTCCCAGACCATACAGTTCAGGTGCAGCGCCAGAGACATTCCTTCCTGGCTGTGAAACAACGGCTGCGCCAAATTGGACTTAAGTACTCCCTCTTCTTCCCCGCCAAGCTAAGGGTAGTAGCGCAAGACAAAACACATTTCTTCACTAGCCCGGAGGAAACTGAGGCTTCGCTGGACAGCGGTGTGGATACAACGTCCAGTCGTGCGCAGGGATCCACGACCACGGCACGCACCCGAGGATTGCGGCGTCGCCGCAGACACAGGACGCCCTCAACCTATCAATCACAAAGGTCAGAGACCCACTCCCCACCTTGTCCTACAGGAACAGCAAGATGCCCTCCGGAAAGTGACGGAAATCAGCGGCTCACCAACATCGGATCCCGCCATGGTAACCAGCCCCCGGGCTTTCCAGAGTGATGATGAAGCTATTTACGGTTTAACTGATTCTCAGCAATCCATGGAGCGACCGGATGTAACACTACAGACAGCGGATTTGCTTAATTAACGAACACCATAAGTCCTCATCAGGGTGCACTTGAACGACAATGTCGCTCAGACCTCCAGTCAAGTGGGTACCCCGACGGGATTGCAGACAGTTGAACACTCAGGGCGGGGCCCCCGACGCGGCCTCCGACTACAGGCACGAGACATAGTGAGTACTACTCTTGACACTTGTTTGGGGGTGTGATGACCCACTGGGGTTGGTCCCTAACTGCCACCACCTGCTGAGCTTTGACTTTTGGCGACCCAGCCGCAGGTGTGTAATGCAAGCCTACACCATCTATTTGACTATGGCCGGCTCTACAGGAGCATATGCATGGAAAAATCATGCCAGAATATACTACCATGTCTCTTTGCTGGACATTACTAGTCTCCCAGGGCCCGTGGAGGGGTTATGTCTTCTCCGCTGATCGTTTTGTCCTGAAGCCATGACTGTGCCTGTTGTATAGCACCCCCCTGAACTGAAAAGTTATTCATCTCGCTAGAGAGTTTGGACGGCGGCATGTTTAGCAACTGACCTTTTGGCATTTTTTATTGGTTAAGCCCCTTGTGGTTTGTTATGCTTTCAACCCCCCAACTCCCCTGTTTTTTGGACAATTTAAACACGTATCAACGAGGATGTCTTTGTAGGAGAACAGTGGAAATGTACAGAGGTCCAGGGGTGGGCTCCTGGGGCGGAGGGGAGGAGGGAGATGAATGTGGGGAGAACCTATTATGGTTAAATAACTGTGATAAATATATGCACCTGGAATGTTAGAGGCATGCACACGCCATCATGCAAGTATCAAATTCACTCCTACCTTAAACGTCACCAAGTCCACATCGCCCTTCTCCAGGAGACACATTTGCATAAGGCAGAAGCGCAACCACCCCCCGCAGATGGCGCGGGCAACTTTATGCCACCAAACACTCCTCCTATGCCTGCGGAGCGCTGTTGTGGGTGAGACCCGGGACCCCTTCACGGCCTCGCACACACACATAGATCCCGGGGGCAGATTTGTGATAATACGGGGCAAACTGGACGGGCAGCCTGTGGTCTTAGCCTCCATATACTCCCCTAACACAGATCAGGGAGATTTCTTAGCGCAACTGTCCGCAAAGCTGGTGCCTTGGCATGGCTTCTCTTGGATATTGGGAGGTGATTACAATTGTATACTTGATGCCACGCTAAAACGCTCCTCCCCATTAGTTGTTGGCACGCAAACGCATGGAGCTATGAAAGCACTCATCAATTGGGCAACACAATCGGGATTACATGATGCCTGGCGCACTCACAACCCAACCTCCAAAACCTACTCCTACTACTCAGGGGCACACAATCTACATGTGCGGCTGGACAGATACATGATATCCACAGAGCTTCTCCCCCTAGTGACAGACACATACTATATGGGCCACACCCAGTCCGACCACATCCCACACATTCTGAACATAGCATGGACGCACCCACACCCACCCGTGCCCACCTGGAGGCTGCAGCCAGCCCTACTTCTATACGCCCCCTTCCGCGACTCCCTTTGCGCACAAACAGCGCAGTACTTTGAGGAGAACACCGGCACAGCGTCCTCCCCCCAGATTGAGTGGGACACCTTCAAGGTCATGCTCAGGGGACACTGCCTGGGCATGCAGGGGCACATACAGAAACAAGAGGGACATGACGCGCATAGAGTCTGACCTACTCCGACGGGAACAGGAGGCGATCGGTGGTGCGGATGCATCACTACACATGGCACGCGTTGAGCACTTGAGGTTACTAGAGCAGCTACGTCATGTCAATTACACAGCCCACTCGGCACGCATGCACCACCTTGGTGATAAGCCCGGCAAATTACTGGCCTGGCTCATCAGACAGGATGACCGCTTGGCGCCCGTATCCGCGATATATACGGATGAAGGCGAGGTGGTGTACGCGCCAAGCTAAATACACGAGGCCTTCACGGGCCACTACCGAGTTCTATACCGCTCCCAACTCCGAGTCCCTGCTGAGGATATTGCGGACTATCTCGCGGGCATACAGCTGCCGAAAGCAACTGCTGCGCAGCAGGAAGACTTGGGCGTGCCGCTCACGTCCGACGAACTGCGCGCCACCATCTTTGCCTTATGGAACGGTAAGTCCCCAGGTCCGGACGGGTTGCCAGCCGAATATTATAAGGCTTGCTCAGATATTCTGATCCTGGAACTGCTGAAGATGTATGCGGCGGCCACTGACGATTCCGCTCTCCCTCCCACGCTCAACGAGGCCACGCTTATTTCCCTCCTAAAACCAGGCAGAGACAGCTCTTATCAGCCGCTGGCCCTGCTAAACACCGACTACAAAATACTTGCCTCCACTCTAGCTCAACGTCTGGCCCCCTAGTCCCAACCCTTGTACACCATGACCAGAATGGCTTTGTGCCTACACGAAACACCTCCCGCAACATCCGTAGATTGTTAAAAATACAAACATATGCCACCCACAACTGGCCCCGATCGGGATGCCTTGTCTTAGACCTTGAGAAGGCCTTTGAATCTGTTGAGTGGCCCTACATCAGAGTGACGCTGGAAAAATATGAACGACTATATTGACATGGTGAGACTACTCTATCAAAGGCCGACTGTGCGTGTGCGCGCGGGCGGGAGCTGTCTGATTCAAAGAGGGTGCAAAGAGGGACCAGACAGGGATGTCCCCTGTTCCCACTACTTTTATTCAATGGCGATGAAACCTCTCGCAGCGTTACTATGAGCACAGGGAGAGGAATGGGGGATCCCACTGGTGGATGGCTTACATACAGTCTCGCTCTATGGGGACGATCTGCTCCTGTATGTTAGAGACCTGACCCGTCTCCCGCCGTCCTTGTCGGATACCTTCTGGACCTTTGAAGCCATGTCGGGACTCAAAGTCAACTGAGCAAAGTCAGGAGCGTACTCCTTCAGCCCAGACACGCAGGAGTGTGACATCTGCATAAATGGCGGGAGACTTACCTGGCACCCCACGACATTCAGATATCTCGGCATACATATCTACAGAGCCCCGCCTGACATACTGGAGGGGAACCTGATCAGAGCTATCTCCTCCCTGCGAGCACAGATGACATTCTGGAAGACCCTCCCCTTAAACGTGCCCAGCCGAGTCGCACTGAGAAAAATGATATTCCTGCCAAGACTATTATACTACTTTGCCAACATCCCGGTATATGTTTCGACCCAGATGTTTTGGGAACTGGAGACATTGATTCTGAACCTCATCAGGAACGCGGGAAGGCCCCGTGTGGCATTGACGAAACTCTATGTGCCCACGGAGGCTGGTGGCCTTGCGGTTCCCAACTTGGAACTGTATTACCTGGCGGCTCAGATGCAATGGGTGACGGAATGTTTAAGTGGCAGGAACTCAGATGACACCGCCACAGATGCTGTAACCTGGACACACACACAGGTGTGCATGCTGTTCCACCCTTTAACTAGGACTCCACTTCCGACTCAGATTCACGTGACCATGGCTCGCAGATGCTTCCTGCGTTGCTTGAAATTGACATGTGGGGTGAAGCCCTATGCCCCGGCTCTTCCGCTCCTGGGCACACCCAGAGATGAAGGAGTAATAACAGAGGCAATGTTGGACGGGTGGGTGCGGGCTGGAGTGGAGACGCTAGGCATTGACTCATTTCGGTATTCGCAGAAGGCACATATGCTGATGGTGCCCTACTTCCCTTTGGGACTCTGGCTGGGGACACTGGACTGCCGGACGGGCAGTTTCTCCTTCATGCGTCTATCACACACACGCTGGCGCGCTCCTGGGGAGACTTGACTGAAGAGCCGCAGACAAACCAATTTATGCAATACCTCCATGTCCTCCATGTCATCGGCAATGGCTCCCACGTGGACCACGGGCTGACACAAGCCCTCCTAATACACACACAGTGATCCACACAACAGCTCCAAGATAAGTGGGCGGCGGACAGAGGAAGGGTATGGACAGACAAGGAGTGGCCTGTGGTGCTGTCCGGCCCGGTCAATGTCCAATGCAACTCACGCTTTAAAATCATACAATTTTATATACGACATCACACATATTTGTCGCCGGATAAGATCAACAAATACTTCTCGACTACCACCTCTGAGTGCCCCAGATGCTCCCTGGTTGGCGCGTATCTCCTACACATGCTTTGGGCCTGACCCGCCATATTACCATATTGGAATACGGTGACTGCCCTACTGAAGCGGAGCACCGGTAACGACCTGCTGCACACGTGGGAAGCCTGTCTCTTGGGACTGTACAAAAATACCAAACTCAATAAGGTACCGACGGGGTTCCGGGACCTGGGACTCATCACAGCCAAACGCTTGCTCACTAAGCGGTGGAAAAAAGATGGACCCTCACAAGCCAAACATTGGTATACCTCCTTCGACAACTGGGCGAGAGCGGAGGGTGTCATACTACACAGGGAGGAGACGGCGGGACTGAGAAAATTCCCCATTGCGCAACTCTGGGAGGAAACCCTGAAATCCTTCCAGCAGGCGAGCCTGGATCAGGGAGTCACTTAATGGTGCCCCTCTCTGGGCCGACCCCTGACGATGGCTAAGATGAAACACATTATGTTACCACTACCACCTTACTGCCATGGTCGAACGGAGGACACAACACATGCCTGGGAGATGGGATGCTGCTGCGTAGCTGTGACGTGACAACAACCTAGAATCCCCACTGCTCTGGCACTGACGCTCTGATGCCCATCGGGCAAAGTCGGGCCTCTTCCCCTTCCCCTTTCCCCTCCCTCCATGAAGTGAGCTCGCCCTCCTCGGGACCACAATCACCCCGAGCGACTGTCATACCACTGACCCATCACCTCAACAGAATTACATTGACACTCCTCCCACTACACTGTCCTGCCATCCTCATCCTTCCCCTTTAGGAATTGTCCCCCCCTTTTCTTTTTATTCTCCCACCCCCAGTTCAGTTTGGGGGCCATGATAGTTTCCCCCCCGACGCATTTGTTAGAATGTTGAGAATATGGTATTAGATCCATGCAATTGTTTACTCCGGACCAAACGCATGGCGATCCCGCGAAGGGCGATATATCACATATTATTTGAGGGAAGGGACTGGGGATAGACACACGGACGCAAGAACATGCCGCCCCATACCACATCCTTATGCCTCGGCTTACAATGCGCTTAACGCCATGCAGCAACACACTTGCTACAGATTTCAGTGCCTATCGCGCAATTCACTGACTGTATCGAAGTACTGTGGTGTGTCAGAAACTCATTATCTAATATCACTGATTAGCATTGTTGTTATGGCGTGAAGCAAACTATGTATAACATTTTCCTTTATTCAATACCTTAAATGTGTATTGTATAGACAATAATTGTTGGAAAACTAATAAAACATATTCAAACAAAAAAATTGATCAATTATCTCAGTGGCCGGAGATTAGGTTAGTACATCATATTGATTCTCACACAATCATTCAATTTTTAACTGAAGTATTTAATAAGGAAGTGTTTCCTAAGTGTTTAGTAACCGACAATGGTACTCAGTTAACATCCACCCAAATGGAAGATTATCTGGTTAAGCATGGAATTTCTCATATGAGAACATCGGTATTTTATCCACAGAGTAATGGAATTGTTGAAAGGTGGATAATAGTTCTGAAAGAGGGTGTACAATTGGCGTTATCTTCTGGCAAAAATTGTTCTCAGTTCCTCAAAGATTTGGTGTGGAGTTATAGGGTTACTCCAAGAGCGGTTGGTGATCTGTCTTCATTTGAGAAAATGAGGGGAAGGAAGGCTGTTTGTGATTTGAATCCGTCGTGGATGTTAGAGATGAGAAACAAAGTTGACCAATCTAAATTCAAATTCAAAGTTTCCAATGATAAGGGTCGTTGGCCATCCAATAAAAGGCAACGGTCATCGTTGAAGCGTGGTGATACTTTGTCCCAATTTCATTTTGGCGATTGGGTACGAGTGAAGAAGGGGAGATTAATAAAGGCTGGAGAATCTAAGTTCTCCATGCCAATGAAAGTAGTCTGAGTTGGTCATCAGGCTGTAGAGCTTACTGATGGCAATGTGTGGAGTTTGAGCAAGGTTGTTAAAGTGCCTGCGAGTTTATGGTCTAATCTTGATAAATAACACTTCACTACATCAACAAAACCATAATGACACCAAGTATCAAGCCAGCTCAAGGTTAACATTCAACTTGGTATAAGGATTTTGTCATGGCGTAATTGTCGTTCATCTTAATTTGATATTTTTATTAGGATTGTATATGTTTTGCAAAGATTTCGGTTGAATGTGTTTTGTATCTTTTATCTTTTCTGATATTTAATGTTGCTACTGCTGTTTTATATAGTTCAATTATATATTATGTACACTATTCTTTGATAACTATGTAACTTGCAATATTTGTGTTGACGAAAGTGGATGTGTGGCATCCTGGCCTTTGTTGACATGTGGAACCATTGCCCAGGGTTCTACATGACTCATATTCCATTTTGAGTCAGTTGGCCCAGGCTCTTTTATGAGATGGTTTGCGGTATTTATTTCTAATAAATACTTATACAATTTTCCTCGTTTGAACTTCATTGGGAAATGTGACACTTTACTATTCCGAAACGGAGAAAAATCCTAACTTTAAGACTTAATATTCACAGAAGGCATTTAGGACTCCTAACTTCTGTGAATACCGAAATGAGTAAGTGCCTTCTGTGAATACCGAAATGAGTAAGTGCCTTCTGTGAATACCGAAATGAGTAAGTGCCTTCTGTGAATACCGAAGTGAGTAAGTGCCTTATGTGAATACCGAAATGAGTAAGTGCCTTCTAGGAATACCGAAATGAGTAAGTGCCTTCTGTGATTACCAAAATGAGTAAGCACCTTCTGTGAATACCGAAATGAGTAAGTGCCTTCTGTGAATACCAAAATGAGTAAGCGCCTTCTGTGAATACCGAAATGAGTAAGTGCCTTCTGTGAATACCCAAATGAGTAAGTGCCTTCTGTGAATACCGAAATGAGTAAGTGCCTTCTGTGAGTACCAAAATGAGTGAGTGTCTTCTGTGAATACCGAAATGAGTAAGTGCCTTCTGTGAATACCAAAATGAGTAAGTGCCTTCTGTGAATACCAAAATGAGTGAATGCCTTCTGTGAATACCAAAATGAGTAAGTGCCTTCTGTGAATACCAAAATGAGTAAGCGCCTTCTGTGAATACCGAAATGAGTAAGTGCCTTCTGTGAGTACCAAAATGAGTGAGTGTCTTCTGTGAATACCGAAATGAGTAAGTGCCTTCTGTGAATACCAAAATGAGTAAGCGCCTTCTGTGAATACCGAAATGAGTAAGTGCCTTCTATGAATACCAAAATGAGTAAGCGCCTTCTGTGAATACCGAAATGAGTAAGTGCCTTCTGTGAATACCCAAATGAGTAAGTGCCTTCTGTGAATACCGAAATGAGTAAGTGCCTTCTGTGAGTACCAAAATGAGTGAGTGTCTTCTGTGAATACCGAAATGAGTAAGTGCCTTCTGTGAATACCAAAATGAGTAAGTGCCTTCTGTGAATACCAAAATGAGTAAGCGCCTTCTGTGAATACCAAAATGAGTGAATGCCTTCTGTGAATACCAAAATGAGTAAGTGCCTTCTGTGAATACCAAAATGAGTAAGCGCCTTCTGTGAATACCGAAATGAGTAAGTGCCTTCTGTGAGTACCAAAATGAGTGAGTGTCTTCTGTGAATACCGAAATGAGTAAGTGCCTTCTGTGAATACCGAAATGAGTAAGCGCCTTCTGTGAATACCGAAATGAGTAAGTGCCTTCTGTGAATACCCAAATGAGTAAGTGCCTTCTGTGAGTACCAAAATGAGTAAGTGCCTTCTGTGAATACCAAAATGAGTAAGTGCCTTCTGTGAATACCAACATGAGTAAGTGCCTTCTGTGAATAACGTAATGGTAGTAAGTTTAGGATTTTGTCTTAAGTTAGTTCTGTGAATCGGGCCGCATGTGTGTATGCAATGCTTCATATGAGACGGTGGTTGCAGGTGGGGTCCACTCGCACTCGTTTTTGAGGATGGCGCTCATTTGTCATCAGACTTTGATTCATAGTAGGGTGACCCCCCCCCCCCCCCTCCACCCCCGTCCTTAATTTTCACGGACTGTCCGTAATTTCGCCTTAATGTCCTGTGTCTGTGATTAATGGTTTAATGGACAGCATTTGTCTGTAATGTTACCCTTCCAGCTGAAGGACAAGAGTTAATTCTGATAAATGAGAATTCCCCGGCTGAAGTGGAAGGGGGGGGGGTCTCCTGTGCTGCGTTTCCGAGGGAGGGGCAGACGGATGAACAAGAAACGCGCCTTCTTTCCAGGGTACCTGCTTTCCAAAGACAAAGATGTGTGCAATTAGTTCAATCTGCAATATTAAAAACTGCTTTGCAGCCAGTATAGGTGTAAATTGATGGAGTCACTTGAAGTTTCATGTGACAAAGATATTTTCTTCTTGAGAGGCACTGTAAGGGCGTGCGAAGCTATGGAGAATGTGCTTTTAACAGGCAGTAACCCAGCAGCAGTAATTGTGATTGTATACAATTTATAAAAGAAAAAAGAAAAAAAAGAAATTCATATCGACTTCTACTTATTGGATTTTTGTCATTTTGGTCTTGTTTTATTTATAAAATCATAATCTATTTTAAAAAATTGTTTGCACTGGGTATAAATTGTTAATTACTGAAAAATATACTTTAGAAGCACTTTTTATCTGTAACCTAAATTTGCATTCGCATTTGTGGGAGCCAATATTCACGCATTTTTAAAACCATTACTTGCACATTCACAGCGCTTTTAGAGACCTTGCAGCACTAAAAATACACAAGTCACTTTTCCCTGCTGCACCAAACAGGATTCAATTCTATGGGTCTCTGGTTGCACACACACACACACACACCCACACACACACACACACCCACACCCACACACACACACACCCACACACACACACACACACACACCCACCCACACCCACACACACACACACCCACACACACACACACACACACACCCACACACACACACACACCCACACCCACACACACACACACCCACACACACACACACACACACACCCACCCACACCCACACACACACACACCCACACACACACACACACACACAAACACGCACACACCCACGCACACCCAAACGCACACACACACACACACGCACACACACACACGTCTGTAGTGATCGCATTGGCCAATAGAGGTTCCATAACGTAAAATAATGCAGTTGATTTAACTTTCATTTATTTTTCATTTACGGTGAGCAATATTTTATATGTAGTGATGGTGAAAGATCAACAAAATAGTTACAGAATAGTTTGTTCTTTTTAGCCAAGCATTTGATTCGGCCTCCGCGTTCACTGACTCTGTCCCCGTTGAAGTATTTATGCTTTTTCAACGCACTTCGACTGCTGCTCTGAATACTTATGTAGTTCCAGATGTCACATTTTTTCATGCAACGCAGCAGAGAACTCGCTACGCTGCGTGAAAGAAGAGGGCATGAATGTGCCGTCTCTATCAAGATACGGTGCACTCCTGTCCTCTGCCTGTGCGCCAGGCAGAGGACAGATGTAAAATTGTTACATCTGGGCTTAACGCCACGTTGTAAATAAGGCCCCCTACCATGCTATGCTTAGCGTGACAGGGGAGGGCAATGGGTGTTGCTGTGGGCGATCCTCGGCCGGAAGGTCCCCCTTCCTGCACATAAATAATCTTTTTTTTTTAAATGCCGTTTTTCAACATCTGTGTAGCTGCACCAAGCAGCACACACAGAAGTTGCAAAGCGGCATTTACAGATTGTTTATGTGCAGGATGGGGGCAGTTGTTCCTGCACATAAACAATCTTCCCCTGAGCGTAGACACCCTTGCACTTTGGTACAAGGGTTCCTACGCTAGCGCTAGGCTGCTCAGAGTAGTGCCAGTGCCGGAGGAAACGCAGGGCTGCACCGTATTCTTGTAAATATGGTGCAGCCCCGCGTTTCAGAAGTGGCGGAGCATGGCGTTACGCCAAGGAGGCTAACGAAACACTCTGTCACTTCTTTGTAAATATGTCCCGAAATTCATAAACAAAAATTTCACCTGGGCCTGCGAAAGAAGAAGGGTGACAGAAAATTGGAAAAAATATTGAGTATTTCTACCATGCCAAAGTCACTTGAACCCCTTCCCGTCTTTTTAAAACTGGTCCTAAAAATACCAAAAAATGTGCTCGTTGAATGACAGCAGAGTTCATTGGCCATGTCTTCTCTAACCCCAGAAGACTGAAGCCCTCCCCTCCCTGCTCTCCCCAAGTATTACTAACAAGCACAGCACATCAAAGATGGACATTTTTAATGATCACGTCTTCCAAGCTTCCAGCAGACCTGGGCACGCGGCCAGCACTCCACCCTCTCATGTCTGCAGACAACAGCACAGACATTGAGGCAAAACTCCACCAGACATGGCTGCTTCCATCAAATGTATCTGACCATGTCTCTACCCCTGCCTCATCGACACACACCTTGGGGGTGCCGGCTACATGTGGGCGCACCTTTCAAGGGCAGCTAAAGTTTGGGGTGCAGGCTACGGGACCCTCCTTTCTCTGCCCTGGCCCCCCTGGTTTTGGCATCCATTTGATGTCACTCTGTTATTCCCACATCCAGGCCGTGACCCCTTTGCTGTTATAAAGGTTTGTCTAGTGTATACTAGGGCCAGTCATGTTTTTCCTCAGTAGAAAGACATTAAGGGGAAAATGTATAAAAATGGTCGAGGAGGGCAACGCAGCAAGGTCGCAGTGTGGCACAGCACATTATTTGCTGCGCTGTGTGCTTGACAGGTAAATGGCAGGACTGAGCCGTATTTAAAAGAACATGGCACATTCCGGCCTTTCCCCCTGCGCTGCTGCAGTTTGATCTGGTGCCAACGCTGGCACCATGGTGCAAGGGTGCCCGCACTGCATGCAGGGTTGTTTATTTGCATTTGCAGTAGGGGGCACCTTACTGTACAAAAACCATCCTCTAGGTAATTTTCATCTTTCTATGTGTGCTGGAAAATGCAGCACACATAGAAAGTGGAAGTAATGAGGAGAAATAAATGTGGTGCACACAACGCTCAGTGATGCTACAGTCTCTGTGCTGCTGGTCTGGAAACTTGGGACAGAGCACAACCCCTCCACTGACCCATCTTGTACAATATTGGTGAGGAGGTCAGGCACTTGCTCAGTTTCTTCCTCTATTTCCTCATCAGTGACTAGTAACATGGTCATGTCTGTCCTGTCATCAATGGTTCTAGGAGGGATTGCCCCAGGGTATCTAGTGGCATGGTCAACTACCACCAAGATATACCAATTCCCTGATGCAGTAGTTGGGTCTGGTGACCAACAATATCCATGTCTACCCTTCAAAGGGCACCCCAATCACTGGCAGTGGTATTAGGGGAGCCTTTGTCTATCTCCCTGTCTTGTCACTGGCCTTACAGGTGTCACATGAGCTGCAAAACTCTTTTATCTATTCAGACATATGGGGCCAGTAGAAATGGTTCGCCAACTGGTTCCATGTCTGTGTCTGTCCCAAATGTCATGCCAAGGGGATATCATGACCCAAAGTCAGGATGAACTCTCTGTACTTCTGGGGCACCACCAACCTCCTGGTGGCCCCCTCCTTGAGGTTTATGGCCTCAGTATAAATCAGTCCATCTTCCCAGATTCTGTAAAATTCACTGTCATCCCCTTCTACCTGCTTAGAGACAATACACCTCAAGCTCTCAAGGGTGGGACAGTCAATCTGTCCATTACTTAACTCCTCTCTGGAGGGTCCACCTGCTCCTGTCAGTTCTGCCAAATCTGACAGCTCTGGCAGGAAACCGTCCCTCCCTCAGAGGCCAGATCCTCCCCGTCAGGGTTAGATTCTTCCTGCACCTCTGGAGTTCCCTGAGCTGGCTCACCAGGCCCAGCACCCTTGTCCTTGGATGCTCGGCCATTTGTTCCAGGGTCCAAGTGTCCAGCCTTTCCCTTCTGGATTGTCTACGAACCTAGTCACAGCACTTACCCACTCAGGGAGCTCCAATATTTTCATATGGAGTCCTCTCTCCACCTCTGACCACTCAGATGCTTCAAGATCTTCATTTTGCAGTTAACACTGGAGTGGGAGCACAGAAGAGACAGTTACCTTCATAGGACCTGCCACACCTCCGTATTCCAAATCCACCACAGCCATAGGATGGAGTTTGGTAGTGCTGTCTGCATAGGTCACCTGGTGAAACTGACCAGGTAGCAATCTCCATTGGGGCACCAGGATATCTAGGACCACAGGCGTACTCGAGGCAACCGCAGAGAGACGCCGAATCTTCACTGATCGGATACGCTTCCAGATTTACTCGGACGTATTCCATCCATACATCGGGAACTGAATGAGAATCTCCACTTTACTCGCTACTTAGAGTGGTTCCTCCCCGCCTAATGCCCGGATCTGCTGCACTATCCCCGTGGGATATTGGACTTTACTTATTAGATTGAATATTCCTCATCGATTCTCATCCTGATTATTCACCAATACTGATTTAATCAGGTTGTCTGCCCCACTATTCCCCTCCCGTCCTGATGAAGACCCACTTGCAAGGACTCCAAAGATTCCTGCCACAATAGGGTCGAAACGTCGACACGCCTTTTGGTCTCCAACACAGCCTCTTCCTACCCACAATGCTTGTATAGTATGGACACCGGGGCATGTGTATTTTGAACTACTATGTCGATTTATCATCGCTTTACTCTGTATCTGACATTGAATTCATACTAATGTTCGATAGATACGTGTTTTTTATTGTCACAAATTTCCCTCCCCCCACACTACCCTCACGACTGCACGTCCCCCCTACCCCCAGGGGCACTAATACAACTACTAATTCCGAATTTATCTATGATTGTCTTTTCCTATAATGTGAATTAAACATTATAGATGTATTCTTTGTTTACTGTTTTTTTGCAATTGTCCAAGTAATTACGCTTTCTTCCCTCACTGGGACCCCTTTATTCTTAACGCTAAACACCCAGGTCCCATTGACTATATTGGGTCTACCCTTTCCTTTAATACAACACTGGAGTGGGAGCACAGAAGAGACAGTTACCTTCATAGGACCTGCCACACCTCCGTATTCCAAATCCACCACAGCCATAGGATGGAGTTTGGTAGTGCTGTCTGCATAGGTCACCTGGTGAAACTGACCAGGTAGCAATCTCCATTGGGGCACCAGGATATCTAGGACCACAGGCGCACTAGTCCGTGTGTCTCTTAGAGCCTCAACCCCAGTCCCTTTGCATTTAGGCCTCTTCCGGCACTTATGCATGTTCGGAGGTAAGGCGGCCAGGGTTGCAATATGCACCCCACCCAGAGTCACTAAGGTTGCTTCTACCACTTGCCTACCCCTCTCTGGGGCGCTCTCCACCCCCACACTAGCAATCCCCGGGGATGGCCCACTAGTGAGGGGTTCTTTGTGCAGACAGCAGCTCTCTTCTTGTGCCCTGGCCGGTTACAGATAAAGCACTTACCAGCTTTGAGGGATCAAAGAACATACCATTCTTTCCCTGACACCCCCTCCCTTTGAATTTGTGTTGGCTTAGTCCCCCGCCCCCAACCCGTGGATTCAGGTTTTTATGGGTCTTTGGAAGACTCCTTCTGTTTTTGATCTTCTTTTTCCTGGGCTTTCCCCTGCGGAGGGACCTGTCCTCCTTTCTTCTCTTCACCCCCCTGGTGCTGAATGGAAACCCGGTTTCCCACCCACTCATCAGCTGCTTCCCCCAGCTCTCTGGGGTCTGTCAGAGTCCACTAGGTAATTGTGCAACTTCTCTTCAGCACAATGAGTCAAAATGTGTTCCTTCAAAAGCAAATTATATAATCCCTCCTATGTCTACTTTGTTACCAACAATTCAGCCTTTAGTGCTGTCACTGAAATGTCCACAAAGTCCACCCAGGACCGTGTGGACTGCCCTGGAGTCAAACCAAACTTTTTGACAAGGCATTGCCTTATGTGAGAGTAAGCTATTGCCTCATTCCCCTTCAGGGTCAGGAGCCTAACCCTCCCAACTACCGGAATCAGTTGCCACAAAGTGAACTCCAATGCTTGGGGCAGATCCCCCACATCTTTAGGGCCCTTTCAAAAGCAGTCACCTATTTATAAAGGTCATCCCCTTTGTGTACCTGGGTCATATACCCTTGGGAAGCTTGTGGTCAAACCCACCATCCTTGGACATCACAACCTCTTCCTCATTATCACCGGCACCTTTCCTTTTCACCTTCTTCTCCTCCCGCTGTTCCTTAGCTAGTTACAGTTTGCTCTGCTCCAAACCTATTAAAGCTCATTGGGCCTCAAGCTGTCTCTCCACAAGGGACAGCGGTGGTTCCTGATTAGGGGACCCTGCCCTCCTCCCACCGTCTGGAAATACATAGCTAACACTGGAAACAATGGACGAGGCATCATCCCCACCCTCCTCCTGGGTGACATTGGGGGTTGGGGCTCAGCTTCCCCCCGCTCTTCGTTCTCTGGGGTTGGCCTGGCCCAGGCCTCTAGGCACCTAACCAACTCTGCCTTTCTAATCTTGTGAGCAGCAGGTGGCCCCCTGGCCTTACACAATCCCCTAAGCTCAGCCTCTCCGAGTTTAGTCAGTTTATCCACCTCCAGCTCCTAGGTATCCCTAGTTTTGGGTCACAACAATTAATCAGACTTAGAACAATTTTGGAAAAAATAAAACAATGGAATAAAAATTCGTTTAGTCCAAATTCAAAAAATTAAAAATGCAAAAGTTTTGTTCTAAGACAATTTAGAGGATTTTTACAATCTTAATTCACTTTACTGAAAGGTGTGCTTTTTTAACACAAGTCCTTATCCACACCTTTAACACCAAATGTCCGAAAGTGGATTATTAGTAGTGATAAATATGCATCTATCACTGGCGATAAGGCCACTAACACGGTCTTGGGCTCGGTATAGGTCTCAGAAAAAATGATTCCCATGACCAACCCTTGGTAGCTCCGCTGCAAGCAGGCAGGCTTAACTTCAGACAAAGGTATTTAAAGCATTTAAAAACACAAATTCAGTGCATATTTAAGATACAACAAACAATAAAAATCCAATCCCAATTTAAAACAACAACAAATATTTTTATTTTTTAAAAAGAAACTAAAATAAAAAGAAATCCAATGTAGGTAACCTGAGATATATATTCTATTCTAGCACTTTGTCACCTCATGGCAGGGGTCTTTAAACTTGGGGGCGGGCCCCCCTAAGGGGGGCCTCAAGTGATCCCAGGGGGAGCGCCAGGCTCCGGTTCAAAGAAGCATTGTGCTGATAACAGTGCTTTGCTTTCAGCAGAAACAAATGAACGGCTGTAAGCCGCTCTGTGATTGGCCGTCACTGACATCTTTTGTCATTTATATCCTTCCATTGAGAGGGTCTCAAAAGAGAAGGGACTCCAAATATTCTTCAAGCCCCACCTGCCCCCATTTTTAATACTCACACTGTGGATACTTTTACATGTTAGTAAGGCTGCCTGACCAGAATAGTAGGTTTGTCAATCATGTATCTCATTGTATTTTTGAAACAGTGCAGAACTTAACTGCGACGTTTAAATATGTCTAGACATATTTAAACATTCCCAGTTTAATAGAATCAATGTGAAACATTTTGAGGGTGGGTCGCCAATGATTTATTTTTTCACATGGGAGGCTCAGCATTAAAAAGTTTGAAGACCACTGCCTTCTGGAGTTTTTTCCCAAAGTTGCATCAAACTTTTCCAAACTTCTGGAACTTCTTCCTGAAGCTCCTCTTGAGGGTCCAAGGATCCAAACACAATCCATTGGTCTGGAAGGTCCAAGATGGTCCTGGAAAGTTTGGGACCACAATTCCCACAATGCACTTGGACAAAATCCTTAAAGTCCACTGGATGCGCTCCAGGCAGGGGACTCTTGGTGGAATTGATGCAGGTGAGCTCTGTTAACCTCTAGCTTGAAGGGAGCCTAATCTTTATTGAAACAAGGTACATCCAACGGGCTGCAGTCCCAGATAATGCAGCAGGCGCAGCCAGTCAGAATGCAGGGCCCGATGGTGCAAGTCATGTTTCCAGTTTGGCGTCCTTCTTCTTCTCTCAGTTTCAATCAGCAGAGCAGGGAGCATCTCTACCTCTCGAATACTTATTTAGTGTTCTCTGGGTCAAGCAGGAGGGCACTCCTGTCTAATGGGGTACAGGGAAACACCCCAGAGCAGGACCATTTCTTCCAAAGTGTGGCACAATGGTCTCCCATAAAGCACTATTTCTCAAAAATTCAATATGTCTGGAGTCTCAGCAGAGAGGCAAGAGCTGACTAAACCATTCTCCAGAACGGCTCATCTCCATAGTCTCCCTTACCCTGGAACCTGCACGTTTCTTCCTTAAACCTGTCATCTGGCTGGTTTCAGAGGGGTGGGCATAGATGGAACTGATTTCCTCTGCCTGTCCCTTTAGGCATTTGAAGCTCATGGACTATGACCCTCCCCCCTTGCGCTGGCATTCCTGTGCAGCCGAACCCTCTCCTCCCAGAATGGCTATTCACCCCAGGTGCCACTTATCACTTCATCAAAGCAGGCTGGCTAATGTACATCAGTCTGACCAATCAGGGCAGATCACTGTAAGGCGGCATGTTGGTTTATAGACAGGAAAACCATATAACTTCTATTATGTACATTTTAGGATAAATTCAACAACAGCATATTGTTGGATGTATCAATATCATTCTTCTGAGTCTTTGAATTATATGTTTTGCAAAGCCTAGTGTTAGTAATTAATTAATAATTGAACGCCATGTTAACCTATGTGGCTGGGGATCTACAATGGGTAAATTAACTGGGCAATTTCTCCAATACCAGGGATTATAAACCATATTTTATGAGGTCCTTACCTATATCTACAAGACCCCCAACCACTAGAACACCTAGAGGAAACCTTAGAGGTTCTGAATATGTAAAGATATTGCAGATCCTCCCTCCACAGTGCTCCGAGCACAACAGTAGATCTTGGGAAGCACTTTAGTGCAATGAGGGAAGTGAAATGTGCAATTTCACTATCCCCAGGGCATATAAAACCTATTGTTTAGGGTCATCCTTAAAGGGACTACACAAAAATGGGAGTCAAGAGGGAAAGACAGAAGAGACTAGGATGCCCTCCACTCAGTAAGCTTATCAACAAAAAGTCCTAGCTCTTGTGGCAATATGTAATTACAAGTCTGTAAACAGTAGCGGTAGACGTTCGTCGCCCGAAGGTATCCTTTCAATGTTAGGATCAACCTATGTTTCAGTCTATTGCCTCTTTAAAACAACAATCTCTCTGATCTAAACATATAAGACAGCACAGACAAAAAAATGTGAGAAAAGCGAGATGGCACCTCACGGGCGAACCACCAATGGGACCCCTGGCTGGAGTCCCATTGGTGGTTCGCCCTCGAGGTGCCACAAGAACTAGGACTTTTCATCCTTAAAGGGACCTGACACTCCACCGCTGGGACACCTAGGGAAGACCCTGGTGGTACCTAATATGCCAAAATAGTGTAGTCTATTAATTTTTAAGTACCCCAAACACCAAAGTCAAGTTTGGGCACAATTTACATTTAAAAGCAGCGCTGCAACACAGGACTGCTTTTAAACTGACCTCAGGCCTCAGCAGGGCACACGTGCGCGTGCAGAAAGGGCTGCTGGCCTCTAAACTGCCGTGGCTTATTATATACTGAGGACTTACAGGCAGTTTTAATCTCCCTGCCCTATTATGTACTAAGGCCTTATTGGGGAGGTCATGCCAATCATAGGGGTACCCTAACCTATAGTGTACCCCAGTGTATGTAGATGTTTCAACTGTATTCTAAGTGTGTTTTCAGCATAGCACTGGCCTTGGGCCTGGTTAGTCAGTAAGTAGCCACCAGTGCCAGTTAGCAAAAAATGGGGGTGCCCAGGACACAGGAAGACTTTGCAACAGTGTTCAAGTGTCCCCCTCTCCCATAGTGCACCAGCTACTCAGGACCTCAGCACCCTGCTCCTGGCCGAATCTGCGACTCTCCCAAAAATCCGCTGGTGGAATATTGGATCAGGTCTTGCTTGCTACCAAAATCCCAAAGGTGAACCTTGAAAGTCGCCTGCGCGATGTTACATGCAGTTTTCTCTTTTTCCCCATTGATTTCAATGGTGCGTAATTGAGCACAAATGTGATTGATTTTACGAATTCTAAAATTCATAACAAATTGGTCTCAGATTTATTCTTGAGGGTGTGTCTCATTTATTGTCTCTGTGAGTACAACACATGCTTACCACTACTCTGTGATAAACATATCTGATCACCACACTAGCACAAATAGAGTATTAGTATTATCTACGTTTGCCTCTGTGCACCAAGGAGGGACTCACTGGAATCTCTGCACAGTGCACTTCATTTTAATGCACTAGACAGAGAGCCAGCGTCTTACAGTGCCTCATTTGCTGCTCGTGGCGGCACCATGCTGGTGGCCTCCTAGGTGAAGGCGTGGCATGCTGCCACATTTGCTGCTTGTGGTGGTAGCATACTGGTGGCACAGCTCCCTTCAAGGTCAGGCGATTATACACACTGTACAAGCCATGCTCACCCTTGCGTGGCTTGGCAGTGAGCAGTCAGTCGTCCTTCATTGGCAGTGTGTAAACCAAGAACCCGCTCAACACAAACAAGAGACTTCACACTTGATGTCGAGAAATGTTGTTTATATTCAACACTCACATTAAACAATGCAACATGAATATCACAGCATCTTGGGCATAAATCATAACTTGGCAATATTACTAGTAGTACTAGGCTCAACCGTGTTGATCAGATCTCGATAACAAGCACATATGGGAAAATTCCTATTCTAAATCCCACACAACACCCTTTTACATGTGCAACACGTTGTCAGCCCCAGGGCCCACCCACACAATCCTAATCTTTCAATTTCACATGACTCGAGAGTTCACCTTGGGCTAAAATGATGTCAGTAATATGTGCATGGACAGAATTAGAACACTTAGCAGCGCCGCGGGACGACGCCATGCGGATAAACCCCCTGTTGAGAGGTAAAGTGCTGTCGGTAAGGCAACAATCTATAAACCAACAGAGTCGACCAGTATCATGAAGCACAGGGGGTCCACAGATGGTCGTTCCCAACACTCACAATCACTTTGCAGTGCTATGCAATGTGACATGTACTGGCCAGATCTGTACGGGCACATTCACTCTCATAAGCACCGACACTTTAGTGCGGTACCACTGATACCAAGCAGGTCAATAGATAACATGCTGCAAACCCAGTGGCTCCAAGTCTTCCTCCACTCTTCTATTCATCCCCACTGTCCCGGACACCCCAGTTGGAAGTTCACCAGCCACCCCCTCAGGACACAAGGCCGCTCATGGCTGAGTTCACACCTATTCTGAGACCCTGTAAAGCAAAGAGGGATAGACAGTAGGAATAAACAAGAGGCAGATGTAAACAAAGGGGTTCTTGGTGCCACTCAGGAAGTTCACCAACAAGTTGCGAAGCAGAAACTGTTGTATGTCGATTTAGATTCCGTATGACTTTTCCCGATTCATGCCCTTATATAGGTACAATTCGCATTGCCCTCAAATAGACATAGAAATCCAGTCCTTATTTAGGCATAGTCCATGCTACCCAAATACAGGCATGGCTCTTCCATTTGTTCACCAAACGGCACAACGATTTCTTGGAAAACCAGACTCTTATGCTGTTAGGGACTTCCCCTTGCCTGGAAATTGATTTCTCCAAGAACTCATTTATTATGCATGAACATCTATTCCTTAGGGGTTCATTCATGACGTTCATATGCCAGGCTTTATGACAAACATGGCATTCCTAAACACCTTCTAGGTATAAATATACCATCACTTGCTATGGCAAAGCACGGTGTGGTTCGGTGCAGTTCGACGACCTACTTGCACAACGCAGCTCACTACAGCATGTGCCGAAGGAAGCCGACTCTCCAGCTGATGCACTGACAAGAAGCTGTGATCCTCTGCCGAGAATCCAGCTCCAGTGTTTCTGGCTCCCCTTGCGGGTTGTTGGGAAATCGTGTCTGTGAAAGAGATACCAACTTCTCTCATTCTAAGGTATGGAGCTGATTAGAACCTAGAGAAACCTTTGGCAATTCTTGGCAAAAACTAAAACTATGCTAAAGACCATACTTACTTCTTCCCTCATACTAAACTTAGGTTACGCACATTGAGGTAGGCTTATTTTAGAAGCACCAGTTGAGTATTTTAGCCTGTGTTATTTATATATGTATTTTTTTTATATATGTTATAGCAGCAGACAATGCTATTACAGTATTATTTTATATTACTGTTTACGCTGTACGCATTATACTTCGCATTCTGTCTAACGATTGTAGCAGTTCACGTCTCTTGCATGAGAAAGAAGACTGTTCAATAAATCCTTTAATTGAAAACACCTGTCTCACTATTTCTCTGCAACTCTGTAGAATTGAAGCATGCACGATTGACTGACTAAAATAGTTTTTTTTATTTTTTAGGTCGAGGCTACCGTCGCGCTGCGAAGCAGTGGGAGGATGTTAGAAATGGGATCCCTGGCTGGCCAGGGCTTGCGCCAAAGTCAGTCAGAGAACACCACTCCCAAGTCAGGGCAAGGGAGTTACACGCCAAGATAACCCCTGCTCACACTCTAGGTAACGTGGCGCGAGCAGCAAGGCTAAACTTGGAGGCGATATGAGTTAAGTATTTGCGCACGCACCCCAGCAACAACACCCAAGGCCCACCCTAAAGGAAACTCCACACAAGGTTATATATAAAAATAGCCTTTGTATTACACCAAAACACATTAGATAAAGACACTTTACAATGTGCCAACAGGCACGGGCAGAATTTACAGGGGATTATGTACAAGACAGGGCCACATGGACCACTGTCAGGAACCAGCACTTTTAGAATTTAGCACTAGGTAGATTTAGCACTTAGAACATGGAATATAAATCACTGTAGCACAAAAGTAGAACATAAAGTAAACAACCAGTAACTACTGGTAACCAGGACCTCACTAGCACCACCTGTACTAGGAGAAAAACCACCTAAGTATCACAATGCCTGTGGGGGTGTAAGCACATTACACATGATGCATCATTATACATTCAGCGGTGTCAGGACAAGGCACATGACGCATAAAAACACATTCAGAGGTGCAGCAAAAGAACAATTGCGCCAAACTCACATAAGTCACCACCTGTGACTGTCCTTAGGCTCTCAGGCCTGTGTCCCAAATGTCAGGGGCCTAAACGTGGCAGCTGCCACGAAGTGCTGGGCAGCTGTAAGTCTCCTTTGGGTTCCTAGGAGGAACAATAGTGCAAAAACAATGTGGTAACCTAGCAGGCTCTGAAATAATTTACTGGGCCCTCATGAGCCTTCGGGGGCTGTACACTCAAAATAGCCCCCACCGTTGGAGTCCCCCTCCTGGGGACTCGAAATCTCATTAATGCCTGAGCCTCTCTGGGCTCAATGAAATAAATCTGCCCCCACGATGCTGGAGCCTCTCAGGGCTCTAGCTAACAAAGTTCCCCCGTGAGCCTCGCAGGCTCGTAAAGCAATGTGGGCGGGTCGAGCCTTTCTGGGCTCGAGTGAACTGTGGGGCAAGGTGGGAGCGGCCCGCTGCCTTCGGGGCCGCTCTACTACTGAGGAGGCAGGAGTGGCGGGCACCTGCAATGTGCCCCGACACCCTCCTCTTCTGGCAATGCATCCCCGGAGCCTCTAACTTCCACCAGCAGAATGCCCTCAGGGGCCTCAGCCTCGAACCAAACCCCCCTCCTCCCGGGCAGCTCCACTCACCGGACTACCTTCAGGAGGCAGCGGGGACGCTGGCGGTCTTCTTCACACACAGGAGCCTCGCTCCCTGCAGCACTCCTCCGGCGGTCACTCCGGGGAAAGTTACCACGGGGCACTCCTTTACTCCTGGGGGCCCCGTGGAAGGCACTGGCTGCGGCTCTCTTCTTCTCGGGCTGACCTGCGGGGGCGGGACTTCCGGTCGGCCGGGCTCGGATTGGCCGGCCGGCCAACCACTTCCGGGTCGCCGTGGGCAGTGCGGCGGCCCGTTCCAGGCACTCGTAAGCGGGGGATTATTTAACCGAGGGGCGGGCTCCCTCGAGGTAAATTTAAAAACAGCAGCAAATCACCGGGGCAATGCCGGGTGGGCACCGGCTTTCTTAAATAAATACTCCAATCGAGGTGGGCGCTCAATCTGGCAACCACGAGCAGGGTGGGCACCTGCACAGCAATTGGCGCGCTCCCAAGCGCTACAAGCCAAATAAAGCGCTCTTAAGCGCTCGAAGCAACACAAATCGCTCCCAGGCGCCATGGGCAAGGCAAAGCGCTCCCAGGTGCTGGAAGCCAGCAAAGTCCAGGCAAAGTCCTTCAGCAAGGCAGGGGGGCAAGGCTGGGCCCAGAGCCAGCTCACTGGGTCTCCAGGCAGGGAGACAGTCCAAGTGGCGGTCCTCTGGCCCAGCAACAGCAGCAGCCCCCTCAGGCAGGATCCTGGAAGAGAACAACTTCTGTGGGGACACAGCCCCATTTTTATACACCACATTCCTTTGTCTAAGGGTGCAGGGTGGGGGAGAAACCAGTCGCAGCTGGTTTTGGAGCACTCTTGATGGCTCAACCACCCATTTCTTTCACTGGCAGGGCTAGGGTCATCAGTCGCATCACAGGGGGTGGAGCCAGCATTGTCTGGGGAAAACCCAGCCTCATTCAGGACACATGTACACTCCTCCCCAGCCATCAGCATGCTAATCCCTCACTCACCATCGGGCAAACCCATCCAGCCTTCCTGGAGCCAGGCTCACCAGCCAGCTCCAGCCAATCACACCCCAGGCATATTTTACATTAATATGCCAAGTCCTAGAAGTGGCATTTGTACACAAGACACACTCATGCCACATACACCATTGCGAAGCATTTACTCTCACGAGTTCGCACATATCAAATTCAAACCTGTACACCCCACGCATCAGGAACTACCAGGGACACATACATTCCCCATGCATTCCTATGGGAGGGCAGGCCTATCTCATCACATGCACTCAGAGTGCGCACGCACTTTCCACTGGGACACAGTGAAAGAGCGCAGAACCCAAAAATCACCATCACCAGGTCACCATTAGAAGCAAAAAGTCTAGGGGTGAACCTGCCAGAAGGGCCAAGTCCAACACAACCCCCTTCCAGCCAAAACACAAGGCAGACCAATCACCACCATGATGGACTTCCCTTCTTGGGGCGATTGAACACGGATGCGGGCCTGCAACTGCAGGGACACCCTCCTGTTCTACGCCACGGTGAACCCATGGGATTCTTTCTCAAAACACTGTCTGGGCCAACTGGGCTACCCCACTGGTACTCCCGAGCTGTCCGCGGCCAGGACCAGGACCTGGGCCACCCAGGTGCCACCGGTCCTTGCCTATTCACAGAGCGGAGGGTAGTAACCCCTGGTACATAGTAGCCATTCTCCACTCTTCCTGTCTGCAAGACAGGACTAGACTGCCACTGGTTCTCCAGCCTAGGGTCTACAACCTCAAGGTGGACCAGGAGTCTCAGGGAAGGCTCTCCTCCCCCTACCTTTTCTTCTAGGGTTCCTCCTCCTCCTGCGAGGGGTACCCTTACGCCACTCCAACCAAGGGTTTAACCCCTCAGGTTGCACCGGGGTCAGAGGTGGGCTCTCCCACCCTCTGCACCCCCTTCCAGAGGTCTGCCCTCTCCCAACTGGAGAGGTTCCTCTGGAAGAAGAACCGGTCAGGACACTGATTACAGTCGTCCCAACCTTCAGGTCAGGCTGAAACTGAACCTGGCCTCCCAAACTCCGGTCTAAAACCTTTGGCGGAATAATTGCCTGGCACTCCAGGACTTCTGGGGACTCACACACCATCCCCCTGAGGCTGACACATGACCCATGTGTCGTGTAACTGTCTGTCTGGCGCAGATCTCCCATCCCCTGTCCACCTGACAGTGCGTGAAGATCCCCCAGAACAGAAGTGGCGCCACCCGGGTCCCCCCAAAAAGATCTAGCCCAACTGGCTAGTCCCTGGTCCACCGGTGCATCCACTCGGAAACTCATCCCACAATCACTTCTCACTTCGGACTTCTGTGCCCTCCCTCCTGGAGTTTGTGAAGAAAAGGAGTCTGGTCCTGGGACGAAGGGGTAGCTGGACCAATTTATAGTGAAGGGCACCAGGATTCCCTCAATGTTGTAGGTTCATTTTGAACTAACAACAGGGAGTGACATCTTGTCCCTCCCAAGTAATGGGCGAGAAAGATACTTTATCATTTTCAGAGAGCCATATTCAAAATCTGTTGGCCACACCCCCTTTGCAGATGTCACATTAAGCTCTTCAGCCCAACAGCAGAACGAAACAGATAAATTGACCAGACTTCGTAAAAAGCATATTCGCACTGACCTTCACGGGCATTTTCTCCTGAAGCACCTGAGGGGTGGGACCATCCCATGGGGACTTCAGGTAAAGAATGTCCCAGTGATCTTCACTGAGGATGCGGATTACAAAAAAGGTTTCAGCTGCATAAATACGAAATGCAGCAGGGACCTGATGGTCCATACTATTGAAACCGCACAGAGACTATGTGCCAAGCAGTTACAGGAAATTGAGGATCTAACACAGGCGATCAAGGACAGCCAGGTGGTTCTGGACTCTAAGGCTCTCTTAGAAACACTAGACAAGGAAATACAGATTTTTAAAGATAATACTATCAACAACAAGACTGCCCAGTACGAAAGGGATTCTAAATCCTTCACGTTAGAGAGGGCCTACCCCTTTCTTAAAGACGATTATTATTCTCAAAGTGAATCTCGCGGAGCACTTTCAAATTTCCAAGGGAGGTCACGCAACAAGTTCAAAACTTTCTCAGAAACCTCTTCTTCTGAATCTTCGGGCTCGGAATCTAGAGGCATTAACAATAAAAAGCAAACTCCTTTTTTAGAGAAAGGCCAACAGTCAAAAGTACGATTCAAAACACCATGGGAGATGCGAACTCGGAAAAACTTCTACAAGTCATAGAAGGCTCCTCCACTGTAGTTAATCTTTCCACTAGGACATTAACAAAAGATGAAGAATCTGTTCTAAATTTGGGTTTAAAATTTGTTCCCACCAGGCAGACAGACTTCACAAAAATTAAATTGGAAACAATAGAATTCTGTCGTAAGATCAGACTTAAAGCTTTCTTTGCTAACCAACCACCAAATGCCATCATTGAGACCACGGGCCTAAGGAACAAATCTTCTTTTGTTCCTAGTCAAAATATCCCTAATCAGGTATATGCCTTTGAGCAAATTATGTTGTCATCCATCAACAAATTAGAAAACAAGAAAATATTTGTTCGACATAACATTACTAAGGGACAACAGGCCGCATTGAAGACTCTTAAGGAAGACTCTTCTGTGGTAATAAAACAGGCCGACAAAGGCGGTGCTGTAGTCATTTGGCCCAGAGAAAAATACTTAGCAGAAGGACTTTCTCAGGTCAACAATAAGGAATGGTATAGGAAGCTGGAAGAGGATCCGTTACAACTGATTCAGGCATCAATTTTAAACATCGTCCAAATGGGTAAGGATAGCGGGTTTTTGGGCCCGAAAGAGAGTGAGTTTCTAGTCAAAAAGTTCCCAAGAACCCCAGTGGCATATTTTTTGCCCAAAATACACAAAGATTTATCTAATCCCCCGGGGACGACCAATAGTCTCGGGCTGTGAATCGTGCCTTGAGCCCTTGTCCAAATATGTGGACTTTTTCCTGAAGCCATTCATGGCTAAAGTGAATGCCTATCTAAGGGACACAAGTGACTTTTTAACAAAAGTCGAAGGGACCCTGTTTGACCATACCACACAACTCATGGTGACAATGGACGTCACGTCACTCTACATGCAGATCCCACAGGACGAGGCGTTAGAAGTGATAGAACTTTATCTGGACTCTAGGGAAAGACCTCACAGAGTCCCTACGTCCTTTATCCTTAAATTAGCGGAAATTACGCTGAAAAGAAATTATTTCCGCTTTAACAATGACTTTTTCATGCAAATCAAGTGCACCGCGATGGGGTGCCCTTATGCACCTGAGATGGCCGTATTGTTTATGGCCAAATATGAGAAAAAATATGTGGAGGAGAATAATCCTTTCAAACATCATATAATTCACTGGTTCCGATACATCGACGACGTGTGGCTCCTGTGGCAGGGGAGCCACACGGAGTTGACAAATTTTCATCAATGGCTGAATGCGAGACATAAGGATATAAAGTTCTCTGTGGACTCCAGTAATTTGAAAATGACATTTTTGGATGTTGAAATAACACATGTGGAAGGCAGACTGAATTCATCCTTACACAGGAAAGCACCGGACAAAAATGCCATTCTCCACTACAAGAGCTCTCATCCAAGAAACCAAAGGGCTAATGTGCCGTACGGGCAACTTCTTCGTATTAGAAGAAATTGTTCGGAACTAAAGCAGTTCGACCATCATGGTCAGAAATTTTG
Source organism: Lissotriton vulgaris (assembly GCF_964263255.1). Lineage (NCBI taxonomy): Eukaryota > Metazoa > Chordata > Amphibia > Caudata > Salamandridae > Lissotriton > Lissotriton vulgaris. The sequence continues at coordinate 190,066 of NW_028250725.1, forward strand.
TGAGGAGTTGGGTCAAAGGGGTTACCCCAGGAAGTTATTAAAACATTCCTACAAGAGAGCACGTTATACTCCCAGAGAGTGCCTCTTTGAAACCAAAGCAAAACCAAAGCAAAACGTGATCTTGAAAATTTAGTGTGTGTCACCACATTTTGTGCAGAAACCCACAACATAAGACAAATGGTCCTCAAACACTGGCATCTTCTTGAAGAACTTGAAGTGCCATTCCCGCGTCCCATATTTGCTTACAGGAAAAATCAAAATATTGGACAACAAATTGTCCGCGCAGATATAAGGGTAGCCAAACCCAAAAGTGACTTGCTAACACAATGGGGACTAAAGCCCATCGAAGGCCACCACAGATGTGGTAACTGCGTGGCGTGTGATTCGACCATTGAGGGTAAAACCTTTCAACACGCCAACATCATCTGGTCACATGCTTGCTTCTCGAACTGTAGGACTAAAAATGTCGTGTATGCGATCGTTTGCTCTTGCCCTAAAGTCTATATAGGGAAGACGAATCAACAAGTTAATACTCGCATGACACAACATAGATCACGCCTTAAAAATAAAGTCCTAACTGCACCTTTAGTCCAACATTTTTTTGAGAGCAATCATGCGGACAATGATTTCCAGTGGACTGTCCTATTCAGTATGAACCAAGCCAAACCCGGCATTAACAAGGAACAAGTGTTATTGATTTTAAAATTTAACAGCACACAAACAGGCTTGAATTCATTGTCAGAGGTTTCTAGGCTATGACGAGCTCCCTGTCATAATAATGACCAATAAACTACAGTATCCATAATGCCTAGCGGCGGTTCAATATAGTGCAGGAGCCAAACATGGCTGCCGTAATGGTGGAATGTTCGCTAACCGAGGCAGTCTCACTAAGAGGAAGGTGAGTGTGCGTGTTGTTGATCAATACCACCGCGACCCCCGAGCCCTGCTCCCACTAAACAATGATTTCCATTGCAGGCTTACAGCGTGACGTTGACAAGCCGTTTCCATCACCGCAGAGGACTCTGAATCATTTCTCCCGCTGCAGAATTGAAACTGTGGGTGTGCGGTATACGGAGAAGGCCAAACGCGATCTCCGCATTAAACGAGAATATTACAGGTACGTCCTGTTTCCAGATAGAAATGCTCGTTTGTACGCCACCAAAAAACATTGGGCTTTCATCAGCATTATTGTTTGTGCTTTGCAGATTAATTTGGAGCCCCGCTTAGAACCTCAGCATTTGTTCGAGGTGCAAAATTAAAAATAACTGTATTCCTCCTCGCTGACAACACCATAATAGGTATGAATTTATAGCCTTTACGTTTAAGAACCTAGCTGGCTGTACTGTTCCTTTATGAAATAGTAAATATTCCTTACTCCACACACTAGGTCTACAGTTGTACTAAAAGACTCAGGATTTCACTAGCTTCATTAGAATAATTGGACCCGCGGGACCGCGTTGCCCATTGCTAAAGGTAATTTTCTTTGTGACATCTAACTCCTAAAGGGGGAGTTATTCTTAAATAGATTTAGTTACTGAATGGTCTTCCTTTGCATTTTTTGTTTAGATTACCCACAATGAAAGAGCCCTGATGAGAATCTGAAATTTAACTCCAGATTCGAAACGCGTCGGCAGGCAGGCACTAAAAGAAAGCTAACAAGAATTTATTGTTAATCACTTTGATTTTGTTTTCAAAGTTGGTTTTGATCTTTCTTAAGGTAATTTTGTTGCCGTTTTTGCAGCTATTTCACTTTGTCGTTATTGTAGTAGAAAGAGATTTTGCAAAGATTAATTATTTGTGGATAAAAAAACGCTACATTTGTAAAGAAGACTGTACATAAACTGTTCATATTTGTATATATGTTTGTTGTGCAGTAGTTTTGTATATATGTATAAACGTTGTATATAAGTATCTTTCTCACTCATGAAAAAATCTATAAAATATTTGATAAATTCTAAAAGGGTTTAAATAAAACAACCCTTACAAACAGAAGACCATTTCTTTGTTTGTGCGTTCTTAAATCTGGAGACAAGAAATTAGAGTGGGGGTTAGCAATTCTTTTCTGTTCACTATAAATTGGTCCAGCTACCCCTTCGTCCCAGGACCAGACTCCTTTTCTTCACAAAAGCCCCAGCAATCCGGGCACCGGGTTTGGTGCACAACAAGATTAGTCGCACCAGATGATTCAGGTTACACGAAGTAGAGTTACAATTCCATACCTCCCTGGAAATTAGGCACTATATCTGGCACACCTTGATGTTGGTTGCACCAAACAATTTTGGGGATACACACAAATTCAGCAGTGCCTCACGAGGTAGAATGAGACTCTGCAATGGGTGCATCCACCGCCTCCAAGGGTCGCAACCTGTGAATCGGAAACCGCAAGCAATGAACATGCAGTCGACGTGGTGCACAACAGAAACATGGCACCGTCGATGAAGTCTGCCACTTTGGATCCCTCAACTGGTAAATCCACTCACCGCCAACAAGACACTTATGCGTGCCGGAGTCCCAACAATGCAGGAACCAATTTGCCATAGATGCCGACAACGACTTGAGCTCTGCTTTAGGCACTCTGTTCTCCAGGCGTGATTCTTTAGTTCCAAGCTCACACGAGCTGTCTAAATTTCTATATTTGCAGAATACAATGGTTCCTATATGGCCAAAAAATGGTCCTAAAGAATGAAGCAGGAATATCCGGCAGGTATTTGAAACAAAAGTTATCAATTAGAAGCTATCAATTAGAAGCTATCAATTAGAAGCTATCAATTAGGGATATGCAATTATTGCTGGAGGGAGCACTTAAATATATACACAGGGACAAGATTTTTGATTTTAAAAAAAAGGTACAACACTTTGACAACATTACAAAGATTTCTGGTTGTAAGGGTCGATGACGTTTCGATGTCAATGGCTCGAGATCATCGACAGGACAAGATATACATGAACAGGCTGAGTTCTAATCACCGGACTGAACCAATGCGAAGGGAAAAAGAGTATGAGGCACAGTAAAGGTGCAGGGGGTCACCTTGATGGAGGCTGGAGCTGAATACTGTCAGTGGTGAAAACCGGTCTCCGAGTCTGGAATAAAAAGCCTTTTTAGAGGCTCACTGATGCACCGGTCCTTAAAATAACAAAGAAGACTTTGGCACGGAAGCTGTAATAATAAAGAGAATACATTTATTAACCTCACGTGAGGGAGATTACATCAATACGGTACCCTCAGGCCACTGTACGAGGGAGTCCAAGGAGTACAGAAACCAAGGGGCCGATTCACAGAACTAACTTAAGACAAAATCCTAAACTTACTACTTTTGGTATTCACAGAAGTTAGGATTTTGTCTTAAGTTTGTTTTAAGACAAATTTAAGACAGACTTAAGACAGACTTAAGACAAAATCCTAACTTAAGTCTGTCTTAAGTCTGTCTTAAGTCTGTCTTAAGACAAAATCCTAACTTCTGTGAATACCAAAAGTAGTAAGTTTAGGATTTTGTCTTAAGTTAGTTCTGTGAATCGGGCCCAATGGGCCTTTCATGGCCAGTTTATTGCTGAGTTAGCATGAAGACTCAAAAAGAGGCGGCACAAGTATACACAAGAATAGTTATTTTACATATATGGACTGACAGAAAATACTTAGTCAACAAAGTAGGAGGAGTAACAGAGTTGCTGACATTAGTTAAAATCGCCTGACAGTTATTCTAAGAGCAGGTGCATCCTAGCAACTACAGGACTTTCTGAGCATGTGCAAGGATCTGGCTCGGTGCTGAAGGAGTTAACTGTAACTGATGACTCAAGCAGAATACAAGGGCAGGCAACAGTGAAGAGGGAGAAAGCACATGGCGAGCACATGGCTAACTAAAATGGCTGCCTAAAACAAAATGGCTTCAGCTCATGCTAGCAGCGATTTCTGCTAGTTTTCACATGTGCATAGAACTAGTGGATATTCCTGCATTTTGGGGCACGCAAGGTAGCCAGTACCCCAAGAATAAGTTAGTGTTGTAATTAATGAATCACTTAATTTGCGAGCCACTAAGAGGTGGCCATCTGGAGAGTGCCGATGCTTTCCTTCGTGATAATTTAAAGCGTCAGTCTATGAGGGTGGAGCGGGCAATAGTATCTGAATTCCAACCAGGACACACTGAGTGAATGCAGGCAATGTGGCCACTTACAGGGCACTGATCTCCAGATCTCACTGGTAGAGGGTGTGGGCTCCTCATAGGAGTTCTTGATGTCTCTGAGACCTCCGGGAGAACAGCAGACTGGCCAACTGGTCTTTGGGAGCCCACTTCAGGGTACCACACATCAGCAGGTAGCCCTGGCCAGCCACTTTTCAGGAAGGCATGCGCTCCTGTCCTACGGGCAGTTATCCTCCAATGCGCACAACAGAGTCCTCAGTCAATGTAAACTTAGGATTTTGTCTTAAGTTTGACTTAAGACAAACTTAAGACAAAATCCTAACTTAAGTCTGTCTTAAGTTTGTCTTAAGTTTGTCTTAAGTCTGTCTTAAGTCTGTCTTAAGTTTGTCTTAAGTACTTAAGTCTGTCTTAAGTCTGTCTTAAGTTTGTCTTAAGTACTTAAGTCTGTCTTAAGTCTGTCTTAAGTCTGTCTTAAGTTTGTCTTAAGTCAAACTTAAGGCAAAATCCTAACTTTACTACTACTAAATGCCTTCTGTGAATACCAAAAGAAGTAAGTTTAAGATTTTGTCTTAAGTTAGTTCTGTGAATCGGGCCCAAAATCTTTATGGGGTTGGGATCTGGCTTCAGAGCTCAGATATCACAAGCTCTGCCGACATATATTCCACCAGGCACCCAAATGGCAGAGTTCGGCTATCTCAATTGCATGCCCAATGGTTTATGGCTGTTCCTGAGGAATGATGTGCTCCACCGGTCTCCAGTGTTTTTTTAAAATTCTTTTTATTGATGACAAACAAAAAGAAGCATCTATATATTTATTGTGTTTTGTTAAAGTGCAGAGATCAATCACAAACGTAGCAAGTATTACAATCGCGGCAACCTATTTGATCATTTCCATTTATCACTTCTCAGCTACGCTAATCGAATGTCCCCTGTCCCAGGGGGGACTATCACTTAGTGGGGGTGTATATTTCCTTTGGCAGCCTCAGCTTTGATATACGGTCTTTTCTGCGAGCATACACCAGTCCATGTCTTTTATCCAAGCCTGCATTGTTGGTGCTACAGGGGTTCCCCATGATCTACCTATGCTACTCTAAAGTATCGATGATCCAAGCATCACCCAGGTCCCGTCTGCGTCACCCGATATATTTCCGAAGCACCATTTGGCATTCAGCTCCAGCTTTGTCCCCAGAACCACCCCCAGGCAGCCCACAATCTCCTCCCAGTATCGTTTAACATATCCACAGGTTCATATTATATAAAAAAATGCGCCTTCTTGATTTCATAATCTTTCACATTTTTTATTCTCCTTTTAGCCCATTGTGGCAGGTGTTCGACATGAGAGATATATTCTGTGCAGAATTTTAAATTGCACTAATCGGAACCTGGAAGAAATCGCCACCTCCCACGGGGAGGCCAGCGCCTCCTGCCAGTTTTCGTCATCAAGTTCCTCTACATCACTTCTCCACCTCCCTCTGAGTGGAGAGAGGGAGTCGGGGGCATTGTTAATCAGCTTTTGGTAAGTCTGGGAAATCTCCAGTTGGCTCATGTAGCCTATTAAGATTCTGTCTTCCAGCGGAGAGGATTCAGGGAGAACCTCCCCTTTGGGGACTGCCGCTTGAAGAGCGCGCCTGATTTGCATGAGTCTGAACGTTTTCGTCGTGGCTAGTTTGTACTGGCGTTGTAGTTGCGCAAAGGGGATTATCCCGACCACAAGTCACCCACTCGAGAGATGCCTATTAGATCCCACTTATCAAATCCCTTCGTGTCCCTCAGTGCCCCTAGCTGTTCTGTGTCCCGGAGTGGGGTGGCCGGTGCAATGCTTGATGCCCAGCCCAAGCTCTTGTTGGCTGCATGCCAGACCTCCACCGCGTGTTTGGTAGGGCCCGTGAGGTGTAGTCACGCTGGTGTTGTATACAGTGCCTTTTCATAACTACCCCAGGGCAAAACCATGTTATCCATTCTATATCCCGGCTCATTAAATGGAGGAAATGTACAATGGTTAATGGCAGTTAGTTGTGATGCCCAATAATATTTACGCATGTCGAGTAGTCCCATCATACCATCCTCTTACCAGTTTCTGCATGGCTATTAGAGGCGGCTTCCCCTTACATATGAGTTCTCTCTGTTCGCTCTCAATAGTTTTAAAATAAGTGGTTGCGACTGGGTACGACGTGTTCTGTAGTACATAGAGAAAGTGTGGGAGTGCCATCATTTTAAATAATGCGGTGCATCCCAGTAGGGTTAGTGGGAGGGTTTTCCAATGTCGCACATCACTTTTCAGGCGTTGTAGTGGGGGCAAATGGTTCTGGTTATGGAATCGTGGGGGTCAGTGGCGATGTAGATTCCCTGGTATCAGAACCCTTCTACGGCTATTGTTGCCTCGCTTTCCCTGTGAAGAGGGGGAGTCTCACCTTTCAGTACGTAAACTATTGACTTTGTCCAATTGATTGTGTAGCCTGAGTACTTCCCAAAAAATGTAGAAGATGTGTATCACTCGATGTCTCGAGGATTTAGACGAGGCCAGGTATAAAAATATATCATCTGCATAGAGAGATATTCGATCCTCCCAGTCTCTCGTTCAGAGCAGTCCCCTCATCAGAGGGTCTGCGCCAATCCATGAAGCAATGGGCTCCGATACTAGAGCAATGAGTAGTACTGACATGGGACAACCTTGTCTCGAACCTCTCCGTAAAGCGAAGGATGGGGATAAAGTACCATTGACCACTACATGTGCTAGTCGGTCACTACAGAGGAGTCTAAGCCAGGCCACAAAATTAGGACCAAATGCAAGCTTTCTCATAACAAATAAATAAGGCCATTCAAAGGTGTTGAATGCCATTTTGGCATCTATTTTATTTTATTTTATGTTATTTATTATTTATTTGCAAATTTTTATATAGCGCTGGCTAGACCCGGATCAGAGCGCTTTACATGAGGATCAGTGAGTTACAGGTTACATAATTACATTGCCAAGTGTAGACATAGGAGATAAAACATGAGATTACACAATGATATGAGAGTTATAAGCGCGTACACATGTCTTAGCCCCTTCACTGCGCCCGTCGGCAAATGCGGCCCCGCCCACTTATTCAAACCGCCGCAGCCCGGCGGAATTCGTGCCACGGTTAAGCGGTTAACGGGAGTGAAAGGTAGAGGGGGAATGGCAACCAGGGGTAAGGAATGCAGGTGGAAGACACAACTGGGAGACGAGGAAAACAATGTCCGATGTCCGGCTGGGTAGGTGACGGCCGAGAGGTGAGCCAGAGCCAAACTCCTCTATACCTGCATAGGACAGCTCCACCAGGCATCGGCCAAGGTTGGTTATGGTTACCGCTCAGGGGGCATCGTCAAAGTTCCATCAAGAGCACCAGTCATGGAGTTACTGGAAAGTGCCGTCTGCCTCATCCTCCAGGTCAAGAGTGGTGAGAGGAGAGGTGGAAGGGACAGTTCCAAAGTCTGCAGATCTTCACTGCTGCAAGGCATTATTTACACAGGATGCCTTAGACACACTGGCGTCAGATGAATCCTTGTTTTGACTGTCTGGGGTCCCACTAGCATATTGGAGCAAGTGCTGTGAGGGACTGCAGAACAGGTAAGAACTGAACACCACATGTGCTAGTCGCCATCTTCTCTGCAGTCTGCACGGGTCATAGATGAGTTACTGGGCAGTTGTAGTTGTAGCAGTCGTAGTTCCAATTATGACAGAGCAGGGCCTCCAAAGCAGAGCCCTGGTAAGTTGATGCACTGTCTTACACATAGCACATATTGCGGCGAGAAGAGTTCAGATGCGACACAATCGGGAAAATTACAGCCTCCAATTTGAAGTCAGGCAGGGACAGGCAGTATTGGGGGGCCGATCGCTGTGTATGTAGGTGTCAAGCAGCGGACTAAAAACAAGGTGTACCTTGAGCAGAGGGGTGTAAAATGCTACCCTCATAAGCAGCAGCCGCTCGGTGAAGGCAATAGACCTACTCCTAGGCAGAGGTGCACCGATCGGTGCACCCACCATTTTGAAGCCGATGCCGAAACGGTGATACAATCCAGTAGGCTTTGGCACGTATTTCTGCCATAGTTGGGGTATCTCATAGAATTTTGGCTATACGTTCCGAAGTCAGACATCATGCAGTTCCCAAAACACGTCTCCGCACCGCTTTCCACGACCGGTGGGTAGAGAAGGTTGCAATCGCGTCTCGGCGTCGAATACCGCTTTCTCTTTGTCCCCTTTTAATACCCTATCCTTTACCCCTTTTCTTTCTCCGCATCTCACGCACCGTGGAACATTACTACTGCGTCTTCTCCTAACGTGTTGACCCGTCCAAGCACTCCATGGAGTCTACGCAAATTAAGAGATGTACTCCTTCCTGGCATAAAGCCGGACTGTTTGGGATGCATGAGTTTTCGGATGATCTGCATTAAGCGTGAGTCGAGTAATTTGACAAGGATTTTAGTCATAGCATTAAGTAAGGAGATGGGGTGATAGGAAGAGCAACCATTTCCTTCTTTGCCTTCATTGTGGATGACCACTATTGTGGCTAATCGATGATCAATAGGAAGTTTGCCATATTTCCAACTCTCATCATACATGTCTATCACGTATCGTGTTGGTCGCCAACTTGTAGAGTTCTATTGGGAAGCCATAAGGTCCTCCTGCTTTGACGGCCGTAAGTTCCCTGATTGCCTGTGCTACTTCGTCACTCGTTATGTCCCCCTCTAACAAGTTAGGTCCTCCGTGGTTAGTTTTGGGAGGGACATGCCTGCGAGTAGTTCACTTGATTCTGTTTCTGATAATGTGTTCGCAGTGGAGTACACTCGCTCATAGAGTGCGGTGAACTCTACAGCTATCTGCAGTGGGTCGCGTATTATGCCTCTCCTGTTGTTAGCTCCGTCACTAATCTGTTTACCTGTTCTTGCTTGTCGAGCCAGGCAAGTAGTTTTCCTGCCTTGTCCCCAACGCATTAATCTTGTTTTGCGTAGCTCTGTTCATTGCTTTTGCTGCCTCAGTCACTAAGTCTTTACATTCTTTCTTTTTAACACTCAATCTTTGTCTGAAACTTTCCGATTCATCCCTATCTAGTTCGCCCTCCAATTGTAAAATGTCTCTCTCTGTCTTTCTAGCACTGCCTGCTTTTCCTTCCGAACACCAGCAGTCAGAGAAATGGCTTGTCCCCGAACCACCGTCCTAAATGCTTCCCAGAGGGTCTGGGCTGCCCTCACGAGCCCTCGTACTCCAGAAAGTTCTATTGCGTCCTTAACACCCTTCCGTATCAGTGGGTGCTTAAGATTCCATGGTGTGATGGGCGCTATCCTCCCTGATTGTCGTAGCCTTTCTCCCTAGAGAGCCCAAACAGAAGAATGAACCGAGAAGCCGCTTGCCAAGTGGTGTATCTCTTTAAATCTCACTGCTTGGTCTGCTGGGGTGAGTAAATAGTCTATACTAGAGAGACTGCTGTGGGCGCCCGAGTGAAACGTGAATTGTCGTTTTTCTGGGTAGTGGACTCGCCACACGTCTACTAATCCCAAGGCACCAAAGACTATGGCACACAGAGAGTTTGAGAAATGCCCACTTTCCATATGTTGCATTTCCACGCAATATAGGCCAAGGCCACTGTTTCCAATGGAACAGGTTTGGCCTAGCGAATCCATTGATAGGAAACATCATATTGTGATGTGGCTGCGGCGGAGGATGTCGAGGATCAGGCGTGCAGAGGCGTTCTGAATCCGTTGTAGTTGTTTCAGGAGTTTGGCCGAAGCTCCTGCATAGAGGGCGTTTCCATAGTCCAGCCTGCTGCTGACGAGGGCCTGGGTGACCGTTCTTGTTTCAGTGGGGATCCACCTGTAGATCTTGTGGAGCATGCAGAGGGTGTTGAAGCAGGAGGATGAGACAGTGTTGACCTGCTTTGTCATGGAGAGAGTAGAGTCGAGGATGAACCCCAGGTTGCATGCATGGTCGGTGAGTGTTGGTGCTGTTCCCAGTGTGGTCGGCCACCAGGAGTCCTCCCAGGCCGAGGGGGTGGAGACGAGAATGAGGACTTCTGTCTTGTCCGAGTTTAGCTTCAGCCAGCCGTTCTTCATCCACTCGGCGACAGCTTTCATTCCTTCGTGGAGGTTGGTTTTGGCGGTGTGGGGGTCCTTGGTGAGGGATAGGATCAGCTGGGTGTCGTCAGCGTAGGAGATGATGTTGAGGTCATGTAGTCGGGCGACGTGGGCGAGCGGTGCCATGTAGATGTTAAACAGAGTTGGGCTGAGGGATGAGCCCTGGATTACGCCGCAGATGATCTCAGTGGCTTCGGAGCATAAAGGGGGGAGGTGGAGGCTCTGGGTTCTGCCGGAGAGGAAGGAGGTGGTCCAGTCCAGAGCCGTGTCTCATATCCCAGCGTCATGGAGGCGCGTGAGTAGGGTGTGGTGGCAAACCGTGCGAAGGCGGCTGACAGGTCCAGGAGGATAAGGGCCGCGGTTTTGCTGTTGTCCAGCAGGGCTCTGATGTCATTGGGCTTGGGGATGAGGGAAGTTTCAGTGCTGTGGTTGCTGCGGAACCCGGACTGGGACGGGTCCAGGATGTCGTTCTCCTCGAGTTAGTGGGTCAGTTGTCTGTTGACGGTCTTCTCAATGACCTTTGCAGGGAACAGGAGCAGGGAGATGGTCCGGAAGTTCTTAAGGTCCTTAGGGTCCGGCTTGGGTTTTTTGAGTAGGGCGTTGATCTCGGCGTGCTTCCAGCTCCCCGGGAAGGTTGCTGTTTCGAAGGAGATGTTGATGGCTTTCTGGAGATGGGGTGCGATGGTGGTGCTGGCTTTGTTGAAGATCTGGTGTGGGCATGGTTCTGATGGAGTTCCGGAGTGGATGGTGTTCATGATTTCGATGGTGTTGTCGTCGCTTATGTTGGTCCAGGTAAGCAGGGGATCGGTGCGGATGGTGGCTGTGGGGGCGGAGGCCTCCAAGGCTGTCAGGGCGATCGTGATGTTGAAGCTGTCGTGGATGTCTGCGATCTTGCGCTGAAAGAAGGTGGCAAGGGAGTCGCACAGTTCTTGCGAAGGTGGGATGTCGTTGGTGTTGGAGCTGGGGTTGGAGAGTTCCTTCACGATGTTAAAGAGCTCTTTGCTGTTGTGTGCGTTGTTGTCTTTGCGATCTTTGAAGGAGACCCTTTTGGCGGATCTGATGAGGTGATGGTGTCTGTGGATGGCGTTCTTGTGGGCTGCGTAGTTGTCCGGTGTCGGCTCCCGGTGCCATTTCTTCTCAAGTTTTCTGCAAGTTTGCTTGGAGGCCTAGAGGTCCTCGGTGTACCAGCTGGCTTTCTTGCTGGTGTGTCTGTTGGGGGTTTCTTGATCGGGGTGAGGGTGTTGGTGCAGTCGTCGATCCACTGTCTGAGGTTGCGGGCGGGGATGTAGTGGTCGGTCGGGTCGGCGGGTGGGCTCTGGGCGAGGGTGGTTGTTATCTGGTCTTCGGGGACTTTGCTCCAGCAGCGACAGGGGATCTGTTGGGTGCGGTGGTGCATGGTGGGTTTCCAGAAGGTGAAGTGGATGCAGCGGTTGTCGGTCCAATGGAGTTTGGTGGTGTGGCTGAAGGAGACGTGGGAGCTTGCGGAGAAGATGGGGTTAAGCGTGTGGCCGGTGGAGTGGGTTGGTGTTGTGACGATTTGTCTGAGTCTGAGGTTGATGAGGTTGTCGACCAAGGTGGTGGAGTTGGAGTCGTTGTTGTTCTCAAGGTGGAAGTTTATGTCCCCGAGGAGGATGTAGTCTGTGGAGGGGACGCGTGTGTACTGACGAAGTTGGCAATGGACTGGAGTCGCTGAACTGAGGCCGAGATCCGGGGGGTCTGTAGACAAGGGTTCCTCTGAGGGTGGTGTTGGGGTCAGTGTGGGTCTGGAAGTGCAGGTGTTCGGCGTTGCTGAGGGTGTCGTCAGTGTTGGTCGATACTCTGAGAGTGTTCCTGTGGATGATGGCAATTCCTCCTCCTGTTCCGTTGGTGTGGTCCCTGCGGGTGACCTTGTAGCCATCCGGGATGGCTATGGCAATGTCGGGTGCCGAGAAGGGGTTCATCTAGGTCTCCGTCAGGAAGGCGACATCTGGGGAGGTTGAGTCGAGTAGGTCCCAGAGTTCAATGGTGTGTTTGCAGGCAGAGCGGGTGTTTAGAAGAATGCATCTGAGGTGGTTGGGTTCTTTGACAGTGGATGGCATGGCGGACCGGATGCTGGTGAAGCTGCAGCTCCGGCAGGAGAAGGCTCCTTGGGTGCTCTTCGGAGCGGCCAGGAAGCAGGTGTTTGATCTTCCGGAGTTGAGTGCGTGGAGGGTGCGGCATCATAACAGTGTTGGGCGTCGTGGTGTTCGCAGGGCCAGGGCTTCTGGCGCTGGGCACGGTCCAGGCGCGGTCGGGCACAGACGGGCTTGCCACATTTGCTTCCTGTGGTACTAATATGTTGGTGGCTTCCTATGCTTTCAACTGATACTCACTTCCCAAAGATTCCTCCATTGCCTCCTCTGTCTCAGACAGCGTCCCCTCTTTCGACTCTTCTCTGTCATTCACTCACATTCCCCTTCCTAAGAGCATGCTCCCTACACCTTCCCCTTCTTCACCACTTTCACAAACTCACATTTCCTACTCTTTTATCATCCACCCGCATGTTTATGGTTTCGCTTGTACATACCGTCTCTCTCCATCCTCTCACACCCTCCTTCCAGGTCACTTCACACACGTGCCCTACTCTCTTCCTGAAAGTCCTTTCACTGCTCTCTCTCATGCCGTCCCCACAACTTCCAGTATGGAGAGCAATGCCAGACTGGCCATACTGGGCATTGGGCGTTTCTCCGCGAGCCTGGAATACTGGGGGGAGGTATTGTTACTGGGGGGAGGGGCGGTTTTGCTGCAGTGCTGCAATAGCAGCCTCCCAGTATCAAAATCAGCAGGCAAGCATAATCCACTCAGCGCTCTCTCTCACTTCCAGCCACCCTGCAGCAGTTTTCAGAAACAATAGAGTCAATATTAGGAATGGGCAGAACTCACGGAGTTTCACTCTGCTGAATTCCACTGAGTTACATAAAAACACTGCGAGCAGGCAGAACCATCACGTCTTGCTGATTTGTAGCGCAGAGAGCTTGCTCCATGCTGCGTAATTCGTGAGAATGGCACGACGTGGCACGGCAGAGGGCAGTGCTTCTTTCTGCCACTCGAGTAGATTTCCACTCCAACTGCAGCTTCCTCACGCGAATGGTGATGACTGCCCGTGAGCGCCCACGTTAAGAACAGCTTGCCACATGCCGTCCTAGCACCGTAAAATCCCACTAGGGGCCACCAATTCTCGCTTGCATTCACCAACTTGATGTTGGCGAGCCACTAACAAGAAAACACTCTGCAAAGGGATAGCGCAAAGAGTTAAGATTCCGCTGCACAGGGTGAATCAGGCAGATCACAGAGCTGTATGTTATGCGCATAGCTCAGAGGGTTACTGCTTTCGTCATTAAGATCCTTTTGTGATTGAGCAGTTAATACATTTCAATCGTAATCTAGGACAGTGAGTTGTGAACTGCCATCAAAGAGCTGTAATCAAATTGTATGGTACGTATTAGAGAGTTATGTTTTTTCCCAGTCTTTCATAATCCTAATGTTGCTAAAAGGGTTTGTGTGCATAGAAATAGATTCTTATTAGTAAAGCCAACACTAACTACTGTGGTTTGAATCCTGAGTTTGTACATTCCAGAGTAAGCACTGATATAACACGTCTACCTGTATGGATGACATGTGAATCCTACACCTTGTAGTCCCCTTTGTCTTATGTAAAATTTTCTATACACTGATTTACACACGTATGATTCATGATATAAAGTGCTCCGACACCCTACAGTGGTATGAGAGGCACTATCAAAGAAATGAAATCCATGTGAGAGAGGAGCTATGGAGAGATGAGGGGCCCTGATGGAGGGTGATGCTGAGGGAATCATTGGAGCCCCCCAACAAGATTGTCCTAGCCTGCTGCACAGACAAGCCATCATTTACTATGCTTTAAAACGAATACAATTGAATATATAATGAAAAATGTGTTGTAAAATGCATAATTTTTGTAATTTTTACTAAACTTATCTTGGTGGAGAACCCCCCTAAGCCTCCTTTGAAATGGTCAGACTCGTTCGGGACTGGTCTGAAAAAAGTTGCCAGGGCTGCTATGGGCTCCCAGTCCTGGCCCTGAAAGAGAGAAAGGAAAACTTAATTTAGCCTATCTTGAGGAACAAACAAGATTTAACCTTGGAGACAGGAAAGAACAATAATTAGCTGGAAGGTGCTGAGGAAGATGAGAGACTAGTCATGGAGAAGGTAAAAGAGAATAAGAAAGTGACAGGGCGAAGTAAAGATACTCTGCAGTGTGAAGAGATAATGCCTGTGAACAAGTCAACTCAGCCAAAAGGGGCTAGAAGACAAGGGTGGCACAAGAAAGGACACAAAGAAACGCTGTCCCAAGAATCTACGGAGAACAAGTCAACTCAGCTGGAAGGGACCAGAAGACGAGAGTGGCACAAGAAGGGACACCAAGAAATCCCTCTCCCAAAAATCCACAGTGAACAAGTCAACTCAGACAGTAGAGACCAGATGACGAGGGTGGCACAAGAAAGCACCCCAAGAAAACTCTATCCCAAGAATCTACGGTGAACAAGTCAACTCAGCCAGAAAGGACCAAAAGACAAGATTGGCACAAGAAGGGACCACAAGAAAACCTTATCCCAAAAATCTATGCTGAGCTAGTCAACTCAGCCAGAAGGGACCAGCAGACAAAAGTGGCACAAGAAAGGATCCCATGGAATCCATATCCCAAGAATCTACGGAAAGCAAGTCAACTCAGTAAACACAAGAAGATGATGGACAGAGCGCTGAAACTTTTCAGATACTCACCCACAGTCACTAATAGATCTGGGTTGAATCCATCATCATTCTTTAGCTCACTTCACCACCCAGTTCAGATCCAGCCATATGCAAATCAGTCTTGAGCCTGTTCTTCATGGGAACAGTCCAACCCGAACTGCAAAGCCAGCTCTTCCCTGGACCAGAAACAAGCATCCTGGGACCAGTTTTGGGGTAACATCCCTCATCAGCCAGCTAGCTCGAATCATTTGGCAAAGTGAGCAAGGGACCCAGGTCTGAGTATACCCTGCCTCCTTAGGGCTAACCCTGGGCATAGTACTACCGGAGATCGACAACATCCTCAGATGCTTTGATAAAGCAATTTTACATGCTAAAAAGAATATAACCAATTCACAAAAGTGAACTTTTTTAATGAAAATATTAGGCAATGAGAGAGGTGATGATTTTGGGGTCCCCCTTAACCTAGGGGAAGGACCAAGCAGATGCCTTGAACACAAAGAGCATAAACAAAAAGCACATCTTGTTGAACTTTTGTGGTGGTCCCATCCTCTTAGGACCACCCCAAGCACATTTATTGGCAAAACAACAATCCCAACCAAAGGGCCTGCAAAGCATTATGGGATGAGATTAGCAGTGGGCAGTGAATATTATAGTATCCAATATCAAAATAATTCTACAAAGAGATGCAGTTCACCTAGTCGTTACTAGATGTCCCTCACGAGTCAAATGTAAAGTTATTGAACTTATTCTTACATCAAGCTGCAGTTCCATTAGTCATTACTAGATGTCCCTCACGAGTCAAATACAAAAGCGTTGAAAGACCCTTTCATGAAGCTTTTGCATTTGACATGGGCACAGTCCAGCCCAAACTGCCAAGGATTAAACCCAGATCTGTGACTGGGGGTGAGTGTCTGAAAAGTTTCAGTGCTCTATCCATCATCTCCTTGTGTTTGCCTTGATTTTCTCTTTTGCGCCAGGGTTCAGCCCAATCTGCCAGTACCCTGATGTGAAATCAAAAGTACTCAGAAATGTGGCTGCCTCCTACCTGTCAATCACTTCATTAGCCCCATGAATTGGATGTGCATCAGCTTCTGTGACTGCACTGAGGCACCTATAGTCCACACAAAACCCAATTTCTTTCCTTCCACCTGGGAATGAGGCTTCGAGACTAAGACAACGGGGCTGGCTGAGGTGCTCTCTGAGGGCTCAATGGCACCGAATTCCAGCATCATGCTTACTTCATCCTTAATGCTTTCTTTTAAATGTTCAGACTGCCTATAGATTTGATTTTGTTTTTGACAAGAAGGCTGTCACCAGTGTCCACATCATGGGTGCACCAGTTTGCTTGACCAGGGGTCAAAGAAAAGAGCTCATCAAACTGATTTAGGATTTGCTTGCAATCAGTCTGCTGTTGGTCAGTGAGGGTGTCTGAGGAGATCAGTCTTTTGAGTGAGCCATCTTTAAGTTTGTGAGATAGGAGGTTAGGGAGAGGCTCACTCTCTGCTTCCTGATCCACATCAGTGACCACGATCATGGTAATGTCAGCCCTGTCATTATAGGGTTTCAGGCAATTTAAATATATGACCCTCTTGGGGTTCCTACATGTGCAAAGTTCCACCAAATTGTTACCGCCCCTTTTCATTCAAGGATAAGGTAGGGCCCAGTTCATTCGTCCTGGAGGGCCCTGGGTGCCACAAGCTCCAAAACCCATACCTTTTGCCCTGGTTGGCACTCCACCATGGCAGCCTTTTGGTCATCCCAGAGCTTCTGGAGCTCTTAGCTGGCCGCAAGATTTGTATTGCCTTTTTTCATGGACTCAGCCATTCTGGAACAAATGCCAAACACATAGTCCACAATATCCTGCTGCTTAGGTTATTTGAGAGTTCTCTCCCATCCTTCCTTTAAAAGACAAAGTAGTCCCCTTACAGGGTGTCGAAAAAAAGTTAAAAGGAGGCAAATCCTACTCCCTTTTGTGGCACCTCTGTGTAAGCAAAAGGCAGGCATGGTAGTAAAGCAGCCCATCTCCTTCTGATTTTTCAGGGAGTCCACTAATCATATATTTTAGGGTCTAGTTAAACCTTTCACCAAGCCCATTTGTCTGCGGATGGTATGGTGTAGTGAACCTATAGGTCCCTCCACACTCAGACCACATATGTTTCAAGTGTACAAACATAGCGTGTGTACTTCTGTCTCATACTACCGCAGGAAATCCAACCCTAGTAATAATACCAAAGAGAGCTTTGGCCATTGCCGGGGCAGTGGTGCTCCTTAGAGGAATTGTCTCTGGATACTTAATTGCATTATCCACTACCACTAGTATAAATCGGTTTCTTGATGCTGTTTGAGGGTCAAGGAGACCAACAATGCCAATCTCAACCCTCTCAAAGAGTACCCAAACAACTGGAGGGGGATTCAAGGGGGGTTTTAGGTGGCTGCCTGTCTTTCCACTGGATTGACCGGTGGCACATGAGTTGCAAAACTCCTTCACCTTCTGTGACATTCTTGGCCAGTAGAAAGGGTTGACTAACTTACTCCAACTTTTTGTCTAGCCAAGATGCTCATCTAAGAGATCGCCATGAGCCAATTTTAGGGGAAACTTTTTAAACTGTGGAGATACTACCACTTTCGATTGGCACCAGGGTTCGGTTTTCTGGCCTCAGTGTATAGAAGTCCCTCCTCCCAATAGGTCCTAAGAGAAGTACTGACACTACCTTTTTCCTGGTCACCATCTTGCTGCCTCAGGCTTTCAAGAGTGAGACAGGTTCTCTGGATTTAGCACAGATCTTCCCTAGAGGGTGCCCCTGGGTCCATAATGTCTACTGTGTAAGGCCCTCTGGAGCTTAAAAGTCTTCTACCCATGAAGAAGGGAGTTGATCTGATGTCTGTATCAAAGTTGGTTTCCCAGACTTCTTGCCCTTTCTCTGGGAATGTTGGTCCATAATTTCAGGCTTCAGCACTTCTTTTTCACTGCAGATTCTATACTGTGCTCTGCTTTTTACACACGCCCAGGTATACCCAGCATGGCTGCATGGGGTTTCCTCTCTACCTCAGTCAATGCTTAGTACTCCAAATCATTTACAAGCAGACACTGTACAGGATAGCAGAAGACACCACTACCATTTTGAGGCCACTAACCCCTCCTCAATCTAAGGTCACATAGGTCATTGGATGTACTTTAGCTTGATTGTCAGGGTTGAGGACTATGTAGGTCTCTCCAAGTAGATATTGATCTGAGGACACCAGTTGCTCAGACACTGTTGTGATGCTGGCACCAGTTTCTCTCAGAGCTTCCACCCTAATCCCATTGATATTTGGCTGTTGTCTGTATATTTCAAGATTACTGGGCCCGGCAGCCAGGGTAGGTACATCCACCCCCCCTCGAGACTAGAGTTGCCTCAGTGAGAACCTTGACATTGTCAGGGTTCACCTGTGATCCCATCTGGAGACTCACAGCTGCATTTGCTGCAGATGGACTAGAGGCATTCTTTTTGTTATTTACAGCTAGGGTCTACCGTTTGGTGTCCAGTTCTCTTGCAATCAAAACCCCAAGCCTTCTTGGGATCCCGGTTCTTGCCCTGGTACCCAGTTTGAGCTGTGATGAGTTTCTGGGTCTACCCTCCTCGGCAGGTTTTTGGGGGCTTGAAGAAAACTCATTTTTGTTTTAATTTTTCTGGTCACCATCTTTCCCTTGGGGGACTTTGTGGCCTCTTTCCTTTGTTCACCCCCACCAGTGGTAGTCTTGGTCACCCTTGTTTTTCCCCCTGTGGTCCGCCTTCTTCCTCAACTCAACTCAACATGAGAAACTGGACCTAGATCTATCAGATGCTGATGTAACTTTTCATTGTAAAAATTACTTAAAAGATGGTCTTTCGCAATTAAATTGTAAAGCCCTTCAGAGTCATTCACAGTGTGACCTGTTAACCAACCACCAAGTGTTTTCACTGACAAGTCAACAAATTCCACCCAGGACTGACTCTGGGTTTTTAGAGTCTCCCTGAATGTTATTCTATATTCTTCAGTGGCGAGTACAAAGCCCTCAGTCGGACTCAGAATCTTTCTCAGTCAATGTCAGGAGTCTATCCCTACATTCACCTAAGAACAATTCCCACAAGAGAGGGGCACGATTTCTTCTGGCTGCCCTTCTAGTTAGGCAGGCCCTCTCAGGAGCAGTGAACTATTTGGTGATGTCATCACCCTCTGAGTATTTAGGGACAATCCATTTTGGGAGGTGTGAGTCAAAGGAATCTTTTATCTCCCTATTTATAAAGTTGTTACCACCTGAGATGGGTCCTAGGCCCATCTCTTTTCTTAGCCTTTCTAAGTCCAGGAGTTGAGCTTCTAAATTCAATATCTTGGTCAAAGGTTCCAGCATGAGGTCCTCTGCTGAGGGGTCCGCGTCTGGCTCTGAGTGTGTTGACTCGTCCATGTCCTCAGTATGATTATCAATAGTTTCAACTTCTTCAGATTGAGCAACAAACTCTGGGTTATCCCTTTCAAGCTCTGCTAACAGCCTTCTAAGATTGTCTTTTTCAGCATGTTTCCAGTATTGATACCATAACCCTTACAGAGGGCTCTTAACCTGGCAGAGGACAGGTCCGTGTAAGGGGCCCGGTCGAGCTCCTGAGCCTGGTTATCAGTATCACTCATTATTTGACGAACGAGAAATTTGTATGAAGTTAAAAAACAATTTGAACACCAAATACTTCTCCTAACTATAGCAACAGACTTTTCAATTTCTAACCACTCAACTTCAGGAACTTAGCCAAGGCCCTGGCAGTTAATTTTAGAAATTTCGAAAAA
The DNA here is from genome assembly GCF_964263255.1 of Lissotriton vulgaris. Lineage (NCBI taxonomy): Eukaryota > Metazoa > Chordata > Amphibia > Caudata > Salamandridae > Lissotriton > Lissotriton vulgaris. The sequence continues at coordinate 209,844 of NW_028250725.1, forward strand.
TAGACCAATTGAAAAAATATAGCTAAACTAAAGACAATTTTTGGATTTTCTCATGTGTTCACTTATTGACAAAGTGGTTAGAGCAAATGCAAAGCTGTCTGCTGAGCCACCAATGTAGGAAGCGGGCTCTCTATATAGTGGACTAAAACAAAGTACACTGTGTAGGGAGCCGTGCTAAGCACTTGTTGTACTCACAGATTCAATAAATGAGACACACACTCAAGAATAAATCTCAGACGAATTTATAAAAATAATATTGATTTTTATGTATTTTTTAAGACCAGAACCTTTGAGCGAGAGTAAGATCTTTAGGAGTTGCCATTTTTATGGGTTTGGAAAATATATCACCTTTGTGTGCATTTAAGCACCATTGAAGTAAATTGGAATAAGCAGAAAGATGCCTATAAATCAGGCAATGCTTTCATGAAGTTCAACTTCTCATTTCAGGTTGATAGTGGGGCTAGGCTCAAAGTTCCAGCAGCCGAGGATCGTGAGCGTCCTGGATTCGGCTGGAAGCAGGTGCTGAAGGTAATGTAGCTGGTGAGCTAAGACAAAGGGGGTCACCTGGAAAGACACTGCACAGGAGAACTTAGAGGCAAGTCTGGTGGGTCCCAGTGAAGGGAGGAGGTCACAAGGGTCGCAGGACCACAGGAGCATGGGTGGTTCATCATTAACGGAGCCGGGTGCAGAGCAGATAGGTCAGTCGGGTGTGGTGCGTGGAGATGTCCTCACAGTTAGGAACAGGCAACTTGGAGAGATGATTTTGGGACAGCTGGGCCAATCAGGATGTGGGTCCCAGGATTCTTGATGTCCCTTAATGGATGCTTTCTTCTGGACTCATTGGAGTCCAGGACAGACACTTTGTCTCTCTGTTTGCTGTAGGGGGTCTGGTATCCCAGGAATTGGTCTGGTACCCCAGGTATTGGTACGGTGCGGCTCTGGTAGGTCCTGGTTTCTCCAAACTTGGTCAGGGGACAGATCCGACCCTCCAGAGTGCATGTTCATCTTTCGATGTGGGTGCTGCATCAAAGTCCTTGAGGAGCAGCACATTGACAAACCAGACTTAGCGGGATCGGTGCCTGCGCTGTGCAGGGGCGTGAGGCCTTCATTCCAAGTGAGGTTCCTGGCAATTTTTCTAAGGCGGGAGGAGCTCCTGGGTTCTTAGAGTCTTTACATGTTAAGGATGACACGGTACACCATGAATGTCGAGGCCTAGAGGAAGCATGCAGAGTTTGGTGCCATTTTCTTCTGCAGCAGTGCTTCAATTCTCGGGCAGCGAGTCTTCTTTCTCCTGGTCTTCTTCTTGTCCATCGAATCTAGGTTCAAGGTCCAGAGATGTCACCTAAATACTAAATCTAGGTTCACGGTCTAGAGATGTCACCTAAATACTAAATCTAGGTTCAAGGTCTAGAGATGTCACCTAAATACTAAATCTAGGTTCAAGGTCTAGAGATGTCACCTAAATACAAAATTTAGGGGCGCTACAGGGCTACATGGGCTACCAAGATTTTGGGTGCCTACACCCTCTAAGTGACCACTTCCTGTGAGAAGAGACTCTACCCAGCCCTGATAGGTTGTTTCTCCACCAACTCAAGATGGTGGGTTTTTAGGAGAGTGGTTCGCAGAGCCTGTCCCACCCTAGGAGAGTTGCTGGCTGAACGTGGACACTCCTCCTCAACTAACTTATTTTCCCACCTGTTCTCCCTCTAAATGTGGAGCAGGACAGGGGGGTTGGCATCCCCCACTAACTATGGAAGCCTGGGCTGAACTTCAAAAGTAGCAGCACCTTTGAAGCTTTCTGCTCTGAGTGGCTATTCTGGCCTGGGGGAGTTGTAAAGCGCCTCTGCGCAGACCTGGTTTTGTCTCTAAAGGGTCTCCTGTGTTCATGTATTAATAAACCCTACATTGGCATCAGTGAGGATTTATTAAGAGATGATGCTTATTAGGGTACAGTCAATCAATCAGGGATTGTAAGCGCACTACTCACCCGTGAGGGTCTCAAAGCACTGAGGGGAAGGAGGAGGGGTCCGCTGAACTGCTTAACCGAAAAGCCAGGACTTGAGGGTCTTCCTGAAGGTGTTCAGGGAGGGGACGCGTCTGATGTCGACTGGGAGCTCGTTCCAGGTCTTGGCCGCAGTGTGGGAGAAAGATCTTCCGCCTGCCCTGGCTCTTTGGATGTGCAGGGTTTTGGCTAGTGCGAGGTTGGAGGATCGTAGGTTTCTTTTGGGTGCATTGACATTGATTCTGTCGTTGAGGTATTTGGGTCCGGTGTTGTGTCGGCATTTGTAGGCGTGGGTGAGGATTTTGAAGGTGACACTTATCTCCACGGGGAGCCAGTGGAGCCTTTGTAGGTGTTGGCTGATGTGTTCATGCCGGGGGATGCCCAGGACTAGTCTGACAGCGGTGTTCTGTATCGTCTGGAGTTTGCGGAGTAGGGATTTGTTGATGCTGGCATAGAGTATGTTGTCATAGTCCAGTCTGCTGGTGATGAGTGCGTGGGTAGCCATCTTCCTTGACTCAGGGGGGATCCATTTGAAGGTCTTGCAGAGTATGTGGAGGGTGCTGAAGCAGCTGGAGGTGACGTCATTGACCTGTCGGTTCATGGTGGGGGCTGGGTTGATTGCGATGCCAAGGTTTCTGACTTGGTCTGAGGGGGTCGGTGGGCTTCCGAGGGTGGTCGGCCACCAGGTATTGTCTCAAGCTGAAGGGTTGGTTCTGAGGACGAGAACTTCTGTCTTCCCGGCGTTGAGCTTTAGGCAGCTGTTGGTCATCCAGACTGCAACATCCTGCATTCCTTTCTGGAAGTTGAGTTTGGCAGTGGTGGGGTCTTTGGTGAGGGAGAGGATGAGCTGGGTGTCGTCGCCGTAGGATATGATGTTGAGGCCGTGCTGTCCGACAATGTCGGCAAGGGGAGCCATGTAGATGTTGAAGCGGGTCGGGCTTAGTGATGACCCATGTGGGACTCCGCAGGTGATTTCTTCGGGATTGGAGAGGAAAGGTGGCAGTCTAATTCTTTGGAATTTTGAAAAGGATGAACTGCAGTCATCTGAAGCTCAACCCTGGCAAGACCGAACTGGTCTTGCCGGGGCTGAGCGCCCTCAGCTGGAACCCCAGCTTCTGGCCTTCCTGTATGGGAACTCCCCCATCCAAGTCATGCTCGGTCAAGAGTCTGGGAATACACATTAGCGAAGACCTCTCCCTCAAAAAACAAGTCGGTGCAGTTGTCTCAGCTAGTTTCTTCCAGCTGAAGAAAATCAAGAAAATTGCTAGCTTCTTTTCCCCGGCCGCTCTCACTCAGATAGTCATCTCCCTGGTTCTGTCCAGACTTGACTTTTCTAACAGCCTTTACCTTGGCATTCAAGCTGGAGAGCTCAAACGCCTTCAGCTAGTTCAGAACCAGGCCGCCAGACTCCTCCTGAACCTCTCTAAGAGGCAGTCTGTAAGATCCGGCCTGAAACAGCTACACTGGCTGCCTGTGGAGCAGCGTGTGGCGTTTAAAACAGGGTGCATTGTATTCAAATCTCTACATGACTCCGGCCCCCTTTTCATCAGAGACATGTTTAAGATATATACTCCTTCACGTAATCTTCGCTCCACTCATAAATCTCTTCTGACTGTCCCATCCTACAAGCGGAAGCGTCTTGGAGGCAGCTGCTTTGACCTTCTTGCAGCTGGGTTTTGGAATTCCCTTCCCCTCCATCTGAAACTGAATGACAACATCCTCAGTTTTAGACATTCCTTGAAAACCTGGCTTTTCACTCTGGCGCACTGTTGAGCTGCTTCCTCCCCTGTGACCCTGCGCTAGCTCCTTCCTACAGCGCCATGAAGCCTCCGGGCGTACGAGCGCTTATAAATACCTACTAACATTAACATTAACATTAACATTAACATTAACATTTGGCTTCTTCCAGTGAGGAATGTTCAGATCCAGTCTAGGGCTGTTCCTTGTATGCCGGCCTCGTGTAGTCTGGTGACAAGTGTGCGGTGGGAGACGGTGTTGAAGGCTGCTGATAGGTCGAGTAGGATAAGGACTGTGGAGTGGCCTTGGTCCAAGAGGGTGCGGATGTCATCTGAGGTGGCGTGAAGTGTGGTCTCGGTGCTGTGGTTGCTCCTGAATCCAGATTGGGACGGGTCGAGGACGGAGTTGTTTTCGACGAATCGTGTCAGTTCCCGTGTCGGAAGACATCATGGAGCTAGGAAATTTATAATGTTGAGTGTCCAGCCAATGTACTCTCTGTGGCTTTCCTGTGCACTTGCAATATCCAATAAGGGCTCAGATATTGTAAGGTCATATCTGCTCATGCATATATACCACCACATGGGATATAGTGCACCGTGCCTTAGGGTGGTAATGTGAGTGAATAATGGGTTCTCACTCTCACTCTCTTTCACTGATATCTGATGTCACTGAATGTGAGTGATGGGGTCCAACTTCAAGTGACGTCACTGAGTGGAAGTGATGGCTGGTCTCCCTTCAGGTGTCTGAGGTCTGATGTCACTCCACGGAATTTAATGGAGTTTTTCAACAACACCGCAGAATTCCACAGAGTGAAACTCCATGACCTCCGCCCAGGCCAACTCTTTATATATATTTTTAGAAACAAAGAACTTCGTTCAACAGTGAATGAATGCGTGTATGTCGATTTTCAACCAAATCCAGCTCAAGTCACAAATGATTACAGGTATTTAAGCAACAACAGTCACTACCGTCAGTCAGAGACCGTTGTGGTCAAGGGGAAGAAAAACAAAAGGCTAGCTGGCAGAGTACCACCAACACGTGGTCGATGGAAGCAACACTCCGCCACAGAATTTTGGGGGGCAACGGTCACCCAAAGTTCAGGGGAAGTTCTACTCCTTGGTAGTTAGAGTTTTGGAACCCCCAGGGCTCGAGCCCAGCAGGCAGTTCTGGCTTACCTGGTTCAGAGGTGCCAGAGGTCTTAGGATGCAGAATTGGTTCGTCGCCTGTGGTGTTCAGCTACAGGTGCGGAGAGGGCAGTCCATCTGAATCGGGCAGTCAAGCCCAAGTTGTCGCTGTCGGGTCGGTTGTGCCCCAGTTGCTGATTTCACGCAGTCAATGCCACCAGGAAGTGGGTACAGGCTCAAAGGAGTGAGGCTGTTTCTAATATCGGTTGCAGGTACTTTGAGGATCCAAGTTAAAAATGGGATTTCTGGTTGGCTAGGGCAAGTGCCTAAGCCAGGAAGAAACCACTATTCTAGTCAGGACAAGGGAGTTACACGCTGAAGATAACCCCAGCTCATCCCCTTGGTAGTTTGGCACAAGCAGACAGGCTTATCCCAAAGGCAATGTGTAAAGTATTTGTACCAACACTCCCAGTAACACAATGAAAACACCACAAAAGGATACCACACCAGTTTAGAAATATAATATATCTTTATCTAAACTAAACAAGACTAAAACAACTAAAATCCAACATACACAGTTAACAATATGACTTTCAAAAGGTTTCAAGAACTTGTACCTTGGAAAACTTTGGATGCGTGACTTTTCACCAAAGTACCTGTAGATGTGTGAAAGTTCCAAAAGCCAAACAGCCGCAGAGTCGGAAAACAAAAAAAAGATGCAAAACTCCTGAGACCTTGGGGAGGTGATGCGACAGTCCCGCTGCATGCAACGGAAGGGTTGCGTCGAATCCAGTCTGTACGGGGAGTGATGCGTGGATTCTTCGTGACGGTTCCGATCCGTGAGTGATGTGTCTGAAGAACTTGCCGCACAGGTATTTTGGACTGAGAAATACGTCTGGCTGACTCGTTCTAGCATAATGCGAGTTAAGTTAGCATTTGCGACACCATTTTGTATTCAGCTACCATGTTGTGCTATAAAGCTTCTGTCTCACACTGTCTGCCTCAGCAAAGAGCAGCTTCAATTGTTTCTCTTTATTATTCAAGGTTGAGCTTCGCTGCACTAATGAATAGATCATTCTGTTTTTGCCTGGCTTTCCCAGTAGGTAGCCCTGCTCCCACTCTCAGAGAGACAGGCACGGGCAGAGTAACCTTGAAGCTAAGATAGCATGTACCCGGTCTCAGGATGGTAGCTTGTCCTTCTGTACCTCAGTCTGGGCGGGTCTTTAGGGGTGCTGGAAATGTATATCTTGTATTACCATGTTGAGGGGCATCAGTCCCTCTACAGAATTCTAAGGAGGCTGGTCTGACTATACTCCACTCGAGTGTGTGACTAATAAATAACGTGGGTTTGTATTCTCTACTGTCTGACCGACTCTTCATTTGTATGGAAGGCTGAGAGGTGGTTGCGAGTGACCCGGGTGGCCCTAATCTTGTCATTTCCTTCAGGAACGATGCGTGGAAATCCAGGATGCGTCAGCAATCGATGAGGCTGTGTCGATCGGCGCTGCGTTGGTCCTCTTCAGCCGCGATCCCTCGATGCGTCGATTCCTGCAGTGGCAACAGGCACTGCAGTGGTTTCTGCAGCAGCGCGGCGATGTGTGGAAATTTTTCTCGCGCTGTGGAGGTGTTTTGGGAAAACAGCCGCAAGAAGAGCAATGCGTCGATTTCTGTAGTCCTTTGAGTTTCTTCTTTCTTCCAGCTCCAAAACAGCAGCAACAACCTCCAGAGGCCCACAATTGGTACAGGCACCTCTTGGCAGGTCAGTACTCACAGCAGCAGAGTTCAGGGGAGCTGGGGGTGAAGTCTTTGTGTCCCTGAGACTTCAGAATAGGAGGACAGCTCACTTCAGGCCTTTGGAGATCTCCTTCAAGCAGGGGATACAGCAAACAGCAACGTCTTTCTGCTTTCCTAGGGAAAAAAAGCAACTAAGTACTTCTCTTAATTCTCTCCAGCTCTTCTCCTTGGCAAAGGTTCCTCTTGAATTCCAGGAATGATCTAACGTCTGGGGTTTCGGGTCTGATACTTACACCCCAAAATGTCCTTGTTCTCTTTGTGAAAGGGGCTCCGAGCCTAGTTCAAACTCTGCAAGTGCACAACAACATCCATGGTCAGTGTGAGCCTTGGCTGCAGACACACCACAGTGGGGCGATCCAACATTGTGGAAGGCAGGCACAGCCCTCTTCAGTTACCGGTGCTACTCCTCCCACCACTCCAAATGCAGATTAGGTCTATTCAGCCTAGTGCTGAATCATACAGACTCCTGGAGCCACTGCACCTCCCCAGCCCCTTTCACTCCAAAGACAGTCAATCCACAAACAGGCAGAGGCGCACAGGATGGTTGAACAAGAAAATAGCCACTTTCTAAAAGGGGTATTTTCAAACACACAATTTAAAACCACCCTTACTAAAAGATGTGTTATTAAATTCTGAGTTCAGGGATACCAAACTCAATTTTCAATCTTATCCAAATGGGAAGATATGCTTGTAAAATGTTACAAAGCATTCCCCATTCTGTCCTATGGGGCAAAATCTAATAGATTTCACTGCGTTACTTCTATGAGGCTTTTTGCAGGGAATGCCTCCCCTGCATACATTATACCTGACGCAGGTATAATGTAAAGCAGGGGTTTACAAAGTGACACATCTGCTTAGATGCGTTACTTTGTAAATAGTGTGCAACAGGAGGCATGTTTTACGCCGCCGATGCGTCAGAAAAAGTGACGCATCAGAAGCGCAATACTGACACAAGGCCTCATAAATGAGGCCCGAAATTGGCAGTATTTCACTATCAGGACATGTTACACACACCAGTACATGTCCTACCTTTCACATACACTGCACCCTGCCCAGGGGGGTACCTTGGGTCTACCATAGGGGTGTCCAGTGTGTACTAAAAGGGAAGGGTAGGGCCTGGCAATTGGATGCACTTGCCAAGTCAACATGGCAGTTAACAAACTGCGCACAGGCATCGCGGTGGCAGGCCTGAGACATCTTTTCAGGGTTACTTATGTGGGTGGCAAAATCAGTGCTGCAGGCCCACTAGTAGCATTTGGTTTACCAGCCCTGGCACACTCAGTGCATTTTACCAGGGACCTATTGGTAAATCAAATTCGCCAATCAGGGAGAACCAATTACCATAACAATGTATATAGAGAGCACTGAGCAGCAGTGGTATAGTGCCCAGAGTAACAAACACAGGCAGGAAAAATTAGGAGGAAGAAGCAAAACATTTGGCGATAACCCTGCAAAAAGGGTAATTTCCAACAATCCCTCAGGCTGTTGGATGTGTTGAAGGGGCCAGGTACCAGACTGGTGACGAACAGGCCTTAGCTGCTGCAACTTCTGGGGTAGACGAGGTGAATCGAGTCAACACGGTCCGTGCCGGTCTTTACATCATCGCGGTCTTTACTGGCTGTGTTCCAGGGACTAGTACCACCAGTCCAAAGGGATGTCTTAGGCAATTGGCAAAGGCTGGCAGGGCTCCGGAGTTCTTAGAGGCTGCACAGGTCTCAGGTAGGGACTACAGACCACGGTTGTCGAGTCCTTTCACAGTTAGCAGGGTTTGACGCCAGTTTCTTCTGCAGCAGAGCTCAGTTCCTGGATCAGCAGCACGTCGTCTTCCTCTGCCTACTTTAGGTCCAGGGAACTTGAAGTCAAGGTCTGAGGGTGCCACCTAAATACTGAATTTAGGGGAATTACAAGGGGAAACAGGCAGTGGCCAATGGGCTACTTACCTCTACCCTCTAGTGACTGCTTCCAGAGGCAAGAGGCACAACCCTAGCCCAGATTGGTGGTTTTCTGACCAACTCAAGTTGGAGCAATTTCAGGAGAGGGGTTAACCGCACCTGCCCCACCCTATGGGTGGTGCAGGCTGAGTGGGACCCACCTCCTTATCTAACTTATTTTCCCGTATTTCCTCCCTCCAAATGAGGAGCAGGAAAAGGGGCTTGGTCTCCCTCACTATCTGGGGGTTCCTGTGTTGGATTTCAAAGGCAGCAGTGTATTTTGAAGATGCCCGCTCAGGAAGGCCATCCTGTCCTGGAGTAGGTGTGAAACACCCCTGCCCAGACCATGTATTGTTTCTGACCTCTGGGAGTGCTGACGGTCACCCCATGAGGTCAGAAAGATATCTAGTGGTAGCAGGCTGGTGAAAACAGTCCAGAGACCCCACTCGTGTTTGGTTAGGTTTTCAGGGGACGCTCTTGAAGGGTCTCCTGTGTGAATTTATTAATAAATCCAACACTGGCATCCGTGAGGATTTAATAAGACAAGATGTTTGGTACCAAACACCTTGGAAATCAGTGAAACAATCATGGAGCGAGGAAACTCTTGTTTACGATTATTCAACCCATGTACTCTTTATGGCTGCCCTGTTTACTTACAACATCCCAGAATGGACTGGACATTGTAAGGGCCTATTTGCTCAGGCAGGTGTGCCCACACATAGGAAATAGTGCACCCTGCCTTAGGGCTGAAGGACTGCAGTAGAGGTGGCTTAACCTATACCTTTTGTAGTACATGGTAGGCATGGCACACAGGGCTGTGTACCATGTCGACTCTTCGGAATTTCCTGCACCAAGACATGCAGCCTGCAATGGCAGATTGAATAGTCTTGATGAGCGGGCTCTGTGCTGAAACCCCCGAGGACCCTCTCCAGTACCAGGGGTACTGTAGGAAAGTAGGATCTGCTTTCATATTTACCTCCACATTTTGCCTGGTGCTGTTTCTGAATAGTCTGACTGGAATCCTGCTAATCAAGACCCCAGTCTCTGTGCCTTCGCCCCTAATTTGGTATAGTAAGTACGATACTGGTGTACCCCTATCAGTCCCTAGTATATGGTACTTGTTAGAAATGGGATCTCTGGCTGGCCAAGGCTTGCGCCAGAGTCAGGCAGAAACCACCATTCCTACGTCAGGGCAAAGAAGTCACCCGGCAAGATAACCCCTGCTCACCCTCTTGGTAGCTTGGCACGAGCAGTCAGGCTTATCTCAGAGGCGATGTGTAAAGCATTTGCGCACGCACCCACCAGCAACAACATCCACGCCCCCCCCCCCCCCCACACACAAGGAACTCCACTCAAGGTATATGTAAAAATAGCCTTTGTATTGCAAAACACATTAGATAGAAACAAACACTTTACAATGTGCCAACAGGCACAAGCAGAATTTACAAGGGATGTATGTACAGGACAGGGCCTCAGGGACCACTGTCAGGAATATGCACTTTTAGAACCAGAATAATAATCACTGTAGGCCAAAAATGAAACATAGAGCACACAACCAGTAACTACTGGTAACAGGTAGGTACCACCTACGCAACCCTAACCACCTAAGGAGAATACTATGCAGGGAACCAGTACCTCACTAGCCCACCTGTACTAGAAAGAACAACCACACATTTAGAGGTATAGGCCAGAACACATTACACATGATGCATCACAACATTCAGAGGTGCAGCACAGGAAAACACATGATGTATAAACATACATTCAGCGGTGTAAGAACAAGGCACATGATGCATCAAAACACATTCAGAGGTGCAGGAAGAACAATTGCGCAGAAATTACATAAGCCACAACCTGTGACTTGTCCCCAGGCCAACTGGCCTCTCTGGGGCTAGGACGCCCTGTGTCCCAAACGTCAGGGCAGGCTGCAGGCAACCAAAGAAGAAATGCCCCAGGCCTAAACTTAGCAGCTGCCCACTAAGTTCTGGGCAGCTGTAGAATTCCTCTGGGCTCTCTGAAGGAATACTGGGGCCCAAGAACAACGGGGGAGCCTCCTGGGCTCTGAACAGCAATGCCCCCGACGTTGGAGTCCCCCCTCCGGGGACTCGTGACACAAAAAAGCCCCCTTTTCTGGTGGAGCCTTTTAGGCTCAAAACAAATAAATGCCCAGGCCCCCACGGGGCCTTTAAAGGATAATGGTGCCCCCTGAGCCTCTCAGGCTCTAAAGAAAAATGCGGCGTCGTTGGAGCCCCCTCTCTGGGGGCTCAAGATCACGGAAATGGCCCTGGAGCCTCTCAGGGCTCTAAATTACTAATGCCCCTGTTGTTGGAGTCCCTTCGCTGGGGGACTCGAAGACACCGACTGCCCCCGTAGGTATCCCCGGAACAAAGATAGCCCAAGCGGGAGGGGCGGGCACCGGCAATGTGCCCCTACGCCCTCCTCCATTCACACGCACACCAGGTCCCCACTCACCGGCTTCTCTGTTTCCCGGGGGGACTCTGGCTGCGGGGCTCTCTTGGACGGGTCTCCTCACCGGCTGCTGGTAGAAGTCCGGGGCTCTCCCTTCACTCGGGAGCCCCGGGCAGGAACGGCAGGCTGCTTCCGGCTGTCCCACAGTCCCGCCTCCGGCCTGCCTGACTTCCTGTGCTGAGGGCTGCCAATGGCTGCGCGGCCCTTGGTAGAGAGGCTGGCACAGTGCCTCCTTATCGATCTCCGGGCCGGCGGCGGTGAAACACGGGGTAGGCTCCTGTTATATAAATAAATAATACTGGGTGGGCACCTGTTCGGGCAATAACAGAAATAGCGGCCCGGTCCCTAACGGGGTGGGCCCCTGCCAGGGGCGATAGGAGGCAGGAACACGGCCAGAGGCGGCGTGGTCAGCCGCCGAAGGGGAAATAAAGCGCTCTGAGCACTAGGAACATAATAAAGCACTCCCAGGTGCTAGGGGCTCAAAAGTAGGAGTGCTCCCAGCGCTAATGTACCCAAAGTCCAGGGACAAGCACAGCACAAGTCCCTCAGGAGGTGGGGGGCAGGGCTGGGCCCACGTGACAGCTCACAGGGTCCTCCTAGGTAGGGAGGCAATCCCCAGTGGCCGTCCTCCTGGCGCCCAGCAGCAGCAGCAGGCCCCCCTCCAAATTAGGATCCAGGAAGAGAACAGTCCATCAAGCCTCCAGGATATCCAGGGGTTGGGCAGGGCTCAGGGAGGCAAGCCTTCCCCTGGGCCCCAGCAGCAGCACGCCCCTGGTAGATTCCAGTCAGAAATAGGAACATTTTACAAGAGATCACAGCCTCTTTTTATACACACAATTCCTTTGTCTAAAGGAGCAGGCAAGGGGTGAACCAAATACAACTGGTTCCTGAGCACTTTGTTTTTGCTCAGCCCCTCTCCCCATTTACAGGATGGGTCAGGGACATCAGACAACCCACAGGGGGCGGAGCCAGCATTGTGAGGGGAAAGCCCAGCCCTATTCAGGTCCCAGGTGCACTCCTCCCTCACATCAGCATGCTAATCTCAGCACTCACCACCGGGGTAGTCCCATCCTGACTCCTGGAGCCAGGCTCACCAGCCAGCTCCAGCCTATCACAACCAGACACAAATTACACAAACATGCCAACTTCTAGAAGTGGCATTTCCACACTAGACACAATCATGCCGCATACATCATTGCGCAGCATTTAATCACACAATTCCACACATACCAAACTCGCATCTGCAATCCCCACGCATCACGAACTACCAGGGACACACACATTCCCCATGCATTCCTATGGGAGGGCAGGCCAATCTCACACACGCACTGAGGGAGCGCACGCACTTTACACTGCGCCACAGTGTCAAAGTGCGCAAAGACCAGAAATCACTATAATTATTTAATAATACCAGGCAAAAAGTTCAGGGGTGAACCTGCCAGAAGGGCCAAGTCCAACAGTACTGAGACACCCAGTGCATAGGTACACCAGGTGTCCCCCATGGGCTGAAGAATGCGTTATGCCATCCATAGGAGACCACTCAAGCTGTAACTACTGGCCTGATATTGTAGCCAGAGTAAGCTGGCACCATACAACAGATACAGGTTCCCCTATATCTGAGGTCCCTGCACTTAAAAGCGATAAGTCACCCCAAAAGCAGGCCTATCAATCCTGAAGGCAGGGAGCTGGGTTCTAAGTTTGAGGGTGCCCCTGCATGAGAAGGACACCCCTACAACCTTCGGAGTCCATTCTCCCAAGTTGGTAAGTGTTTCAGCCATTGCAATACATTAAGTGTGTCCATGCTTCAGTGCACGATGACCATCTCTAAACTGGCTGTAACAAACCCTACCATGTTTGGTATCAAACATGTTGGAATCATACTTCCCACAACGTTAAAGGTGTGGGAGTTATAATTCCATGCACTGTAAAGCTCCTCTGGGAGGCCCTCAGTGCTCCCGGTACCAGTCTTCTAGACCCGGACAGCAAGCCATGGCTGCTGTCGACCAGAGACACGATTCTCCCCTCCTGCTGCAAAGCCAGGCTTCAGCAGGGGAAGGCAGGACAATAGGTTTCCTGTCACAGGGAGGTGTGACCACCTCCCAGACATGGTTTAGGGTATTGAAGATGGATGGGAGCGAGTGCACCACTCAGTCTGCATGAAGGGCACATTTGGTGTCTCCTTGCCTAGTCCAGTTCAAACCAGCTCAGGGAGCCGTTGGCACGAAACTTGACAAACGACATGGGAGTATCCTCCCCACTGTCTTACCCTCCCCCTGGAAGGGAACCTTGAATCGTCCCAACCCTTTCCTTAGGGTACTTAAGGACTTACCTGTGGGTGAGCCCCTAGATTCGTTGTGGGTTACAAACAATACTTTTCAGACACCACTTCTACTTCGACCATCTGGGACCTCGCTGGACTTCATTCTGGGCATCAAGACTGCAACTGGGAAGACTCCTGCTGCTCCTGATTTGATTGCCCTGCTCCATGCAGGAACATTCCAAGGCCTGTGGACATCCAAGACACCTGAAGGAATCTCACTTGAAGTGAAGGAGTCACTCCCCTGCATCTGCAGGCACTGCATTAAAGCTGACCAGTCTGCTGATCCCGAGCTCCCACGGACTCCGAAAGGCTCAGCAACACAGGTGGTGGTTCTCCACAGCTCTCAAGGCCTGCCCTGTCCTCTCACCAAGTTTGAGGCCAGTATCCCTCGTCAGAGGTGCAGGTACCAACCGCCTGTGCACTGCGTCGACTTGCAGTTACAAAGGCTTGTTGGCTTGAATACACCAAGATCTTTGGGCTTCATGTAGCCCCAACTCCGAGCATCTCATGTGACTAAGATCTTTGTCCTCGCCACAGCACTTGCACAGTGGGCCTTAATCTTTTGTGAGCTGCTTAAGGTCCTCTTGCGACTCCAGTGCCTTCGGCCCATGGGTCCTCTTGAGGGTCTTCTTTGATTTATGTGGGTCTCCCCTGATTGTTCCGAGCCTGCTTCGACTCCCCTCCTAGTGATGAGTCGCCTGGATCTTGCTGGTCCCCACTCTGCACCTTCTTCGCCTTCCCCGTTGCTTGCAAATGCCAAGGCTTGTTGGTGGTCTCGACGGACACTGACCCCTCAACTCTCAACAGCCGACGTGGGACAGCTTGTGAATGGCTCCTGATCTTCCATAGCGTAACCTGGTCCTCACAGCTGCAGCGACAAGGTCACAGTCATCTCTCCTGCAACATCCGACATTGGTGGGCTTTCGTCTTCCGTGCCTCCCGGTCACTCCTGAGTGGCATAGACTCTGTCCCCTCTGCTTGCAGGTAATTCTCAACTGCGGTTTCTGATGCCACTTCACACCTATGCCCCCGGGTTCCCTGGTATAGGTATCCTGGTTCCCGGGGTATCCACGGGTGAGGTGAGTCTCCAACCTTTTGTCTCCCACAGGATTTCTTCAGGGTCCACAGGGAAGGGTCCTTCTTCTTTAAAATTGAAGTTGCGACGTACCCATTAACTTGTATTAAGCCCATGGTCATGTTTCCACTCTGCACACGGCCTCCGTGGGGTTCCTGGGTACTTACCTTGGGTGGTTCCTTGGGTCTTCCACATCTTCTGGGTATAGTCCGGACTTGAGTCGTAGTTTGCATACCATTATTTTAGTATATGGTTTGGTCTCCCCTTGGCGACCACTGTGTATTCATGCTACTTACCTTATTCTATTGAAAAGTATTGTGTGCGTTGTGTATATCTCCAGCTAGGAGATATCTGTATGTGTTAGTGAGAGTCTTATAATAAATAAATATTTTTATAAATACACTGTGTGGTTCTTTTTCACGTATTCTATAATTCTATCGCCCTATTAGCAAGCTGTCGCTAACTGATGTTAGCGACAGGTTTTAGGCGATAGCGAGCGGTTTGGGGCCCGCTTTGCATGTCAGCGATGTTTATCGCTAATGACATGCAAAGTGGGCGTACCCAACCACTTTGCGACTGAAAGCAGTCGCTAACGTCGCTATCGCCTATTAGGAAGGCAGGCGTAGCGTTGGAAATATTCGCACTAAGCACGAATATCTCCAAATACTAACACCTGCCCAGACCAGTTCTTAGCCATGTCATCCAATGGGAGGTGGATAACATGGCTAAGAGCATTTCGTCGCTAATGCGTGAATATCGCTGTATTCTCAGCGATATTCACGCATTTCGCCGCTATCGCTGGATATTTTTGCACAATGGAGAAAAACTTTGCTAATAGCATGTTTTCTCCGCTAACATATCCAGCGATAGGCAGTGATAAAAAAATCATCGCTAAGCCTATTTAGCGATAAATATCGCTACTTGTTGGTAATATGCCCCTTTGTCCTCGCCACATCACTTGCACAGTGGGCCCTAATCTTTTTATTTATTTATTTTTTTTCCCCAACATTTTTTTTATTGAACTCCATTATCGATTACACAGCACCTTGCCTACAACCCGGAGGCCGGCAGCAGGATATGTAGGAAATGCCTTGCAATACTGCGGACATGTGTACACAGCCATTTATCCAACAACCCGGGGGTCTGGAGGCAACTTCTTCCATGAGGATATCAATGTCAGACTTCGTATGTGTAGAATTGTCAGTCGTAACCAACATTCCCCATGTGTATGCCATAGATTAGCGTATGTCCCTATGTCCCCCGCTATGTGACTGTGAAGTGCCTTCCCTGCAGTGATGCATGCGCGCTGTGTATGCCCAACTATGTACATCGCCCCCTCCCACACTCCCCCACTTCCACCCCACTCCCTCCCTCCCGGAACTGTCTCAAGCCCTCACGCGGCTGTACGTGATTACTAGTACGTGTCGTCTTCTGTGATATCTTGTGCTACCGTTAACGAAGTGACTTATCCGTACTTAACTCATAGCTGCAACCATACTAGTTGTTGACTTCCGGAAGCGCCGGGCCTTCTAGCGTAGCTTCTAGCGTGTCTACAGCTGTATCTTGAGCATATAGGTAAGTCTTATATAGTCCCCAGAAGTTCTTAGGGCGATTCTTGGGGGGGAGTAGTTCGCTGAATACCTCGGATTGTGTGCTGCAATACATCAAATCTCTGGACCATTGTTTTATCGTTGGTAGTGGGCCTCTCATCCAGCACATCGCTACTACTCTTCTGGCTGTCAATAAGCCCATGTCCACCAGTCTACGTGTTGCAACTGGGAGATTCTTTGAGTAGCCCAGTAATGCAAGAGCTGGGTCCGCTTCGAGCTCTAAGCCCACTATAGTTTTCAGCTCCGTGAACACCTTGTGCCAGAATTTTTGTATGCCCGGGCAGTACCATGCTAAGTGCATAAAATCTGCTAGTGCAGCATGTCAGCACTCGCACTCCGGGCTCTGTCTAAGGCCATATCTGTGCAGCCTCTCTGGTGTATAATAGACTCGTTGCAGGTATTTGAAGTGCACTAACCGATGCCTACCATTCAGTGATATCTTTCTTGTGCTCGCGCAGCAATAGGATCACTCTGCCATGCCAAACGAGCCTTCGTGTAGCGTTGTTCGCCATGCCGACTGCCCAGCCTATATAGCGTTGTGATTAGTTTTTGTGCTGAGACCGTTTTGATGACATGCGTTAGCTCCAGAATTTCAGGTGGCTCTGCCAGATACGGACCCAGCAGTTCCAGGAACGCGCTGCGCACTCTGTGAAACTGGAAACTATGGAGTAGTGTTGGACTGGTATTCCCTCCCGCTACCGACTCCCAGGTCTTCACGCATCCCCCGGCGAAAAGGTCTCCCATGACTCTTAGTCCCAACTGGTACAGGGCTCTCACCACTCCTGTTTCTGCTAGCGGGGGTAACCAGACCACCCGTTCGATCAGCATACTAGGGGAGTATAACAGTACACAGTCCTGCGAACGCAGTAGAGACTGCCATGCGTGGTTGATGGCCATTAGTGAGTCGAGCTTTCCTACTCTGCGATCCATTGGATTGCACACGTGGCTGGTAGAGGAGCGGGATGAGCAAATAGTCGCTCCATGCTCACATGTGGGATATCCGGGCTCCCGTGTATCCAGGTGTGAAGGTGTGTGGCCTGAGCCACCCTATAGTACCGTTCTAGATCCGGAGCACCTAATCCTCCCAGCTCGTATGGTAACTTTAGATTTTCCCATTTTACCCTAGGCTGCTTGCCTCCCCAAGCCGGCTTAATAAGGGGCTTCGTCAGTGTGCTAAAAAACGCTTTTGACAGCACAATGGGGAGATTCGTGAATAGGAACAAGAATCGGGGTAGAACCACCATCTTCATTATGGCGATGCGTCCCATGAGTGACAGCGGGAGTCTGCACCAGTTCTCTACATCATCGACCAACTTACTATATGCCACACCATAGTTTTCTCTAACTAGCACGTCTGGGTCAGTATGCAACTTAATTCCTAGGTATCGTACTGGTTCCGTGGTCCACTGAAGTGGGTACTCCATATCAAAGCGCTCAGTAACCGGGGTCAACGGGAACACCACTGATTTTGCCCAGTTCACCCTACGGCCAGATAGCGCCCCAAAGTGCACCACCTCTTTCAGTACCAAGGCCAGGTTGTTCTCCGGGTCTCTAACGTAGAGCAATGTGTCATCCGCGTACGTGGAAATCCCGATCTTGTAGGTAGGGTAACTAATAGCTTTGTGTCTGTGGTACTCCCGGATTGCACACGCCAGCGGTTCTGCCACCAACGCGTACAGAAGTGGCGAGAGAGGGCATCCCTGCCTTGTACCCCTGCTAATAGCGATTGGCTCCGATACCTTGTCTCCCATTCGTATGCGGGCCATAGGACGATGATATAGCGCCGCCAGCATTGTCAGGTATGGTTCGCCCAGGCCCAGTTTCCTTAGTACTCTTAGCATAAACGGCCACTCAACCGAATCAAAGGCTTTTTCCATATCCAGGAAAATCGCCACTGCCTTTGTGTCCTGTCGGGTGTGCTGTATGGCCCGAGAACTGTGCGGAGGTTATAGGTAAGGTTCCTCGCAGGGATAAATCCCGCCTGTTCCGGGGCTACCAGCTCGGGGGCGACCAACGCTAGGCGATTAGCCAGAACTTTCGCATATAGTTTGGCATCCACATTCAGCAATGATAGTGGTCTGTAAGATCCACACTTATTAGGGGGTTTTCCAGGTTTAAGGATGGTAACTAGCATTGCTTCTCGCATTGAGTGCGGCATGGCGCCTTCTTTGCAAATCTCGTCGAAAAGCGCAGACAGGTGAGGTAGGAGCTTATCTTTGAACGCTTTGTAGAAGCCCACTGTTAGGCCATCTACGCCAGGGGCACCCTCAGATTTCATACTCTCTAGAGCCTCTGATATTTCTTCTATCTGTATGGGCATCGCAAGGAAGTCCCTCTGCCAATTGGCCAGGAACGGCATTTTTATGTAACTCAAATAATCGTCTACTTGGTCTTCTACATGTGAGGATTTGGAGGTATATAGACTTGTATAGAACTCCCTGAATTCCGCTATTATTTCAACCTCCCCAGTGAGGATTTCTCCAGAGTCCAACTCCAAGTCCGCTATTCTCTGCGGCTGCCTGTTGCCCTTCAGTATTCTGGCCAGAAGGGCTCCAGGGCGCTCTCCTTCGCCATATGTGCGTGCCGTGGTGTATTTGCCCATATGGCAGACCTCTCTATCTGCCTCCTCGTTGAATTCTGAAATTAATGTTTGGAGCGCGTCCGCATGCTCTCCCATCGTGTCCCCCTGCTGCCTGCTTTCAATAGCTGAGATCTGTTGTTCTAGGTGTGTCAGCCTCTGTCTAATTGCTTTTAGGACGCTGGAGTGTTTAGCCATGACTATACCTCGAATGTATACTTTGAACGCTTCCCAGACCGTTTGGAAGCTGTCAACCGAGCCTATATTAGTGGTGAAAAATATGTCGATCTCTTCCGCTAATTCCCCTCTGAATACTTCGTCTAGGAGAGAGTACGGGGGGAAGCGCCATGTGAAGGGAGGAATTCTCTTAATCGGAGTGTTAAGTGTAATTAGTATCGGGCAGTGGTCGGATAGTGTGCGTGGCAGAACCATGCAGGACCTGACATGTGGTAGGACAGAGTGAGATGCCAACCAGTAGTCTATCCTTGTATGTATGTCGTGGAAGGTCGAGTAGTGAGTGTATCCCCCTCTGTCTTTATGTAAGGCTCTCCAAACATCCACCATATCCAGCGTCGCCATCCCCGCCAGCATTCGTAGAGCAGCCGCTGCCGGCCGTCTAGGAGGCCCTGCCGATCTATCCAAGTCAGTATTAAGCACCAAGTTGAAATCACCTCCCCAAATCATTCGGTCAACATCAAAAGCCCCGCAATATCAGGTCAGAGTATCATAGAAATCAGGGGAATCGTAATTGGGGCCGTACACATTCACCACAATCAAGTCATGCCCCTTCCCAACACACCTAGAAATCACATACCTCCCCTCCGGGTCAGCACGAAGTAGTGTGAGTTGTATCTTAGATCTAGGATTGACCCATGTCAAAACTCCCCTAGAGTGTGTTGTGAAGCCAGCCTGTGTGATATTGCCCAGTAATCCCCTTACAAGGAGCATTTTACTCGTGGGAGGGAGGTGTGTTTCCTGAATAAGAGCCACGTCCACATGGTGACGTTGGAGGTAATTCAGAACCTTACGCAGTTTCCGATGGTTATTAAGGCCGCTGACATTTCAAGTTAGCACTTTAAGCGTCTCCGCCTCCCGCTCCGCTGCAATGCCGTGTGCATTAGCCATCATCCCGGGTCAACAACATAGTGCAGTGGATAAACACTTCGTTAGTTTCTTGAGCAGTGTGCAGCAGCATCTCAGAAGTTTGACCGATCTCACAACCCCCCCCTGTAGCAGCAATATCACAGTGTAATAACAAAGTGCCGTGCGGATCATTGGAAATAGGCCCATTAGCCGCCAGCAACCAAGTCTCAGGTGATAGACAGTTCCAGAACCCCCCAAAAGAACATGCAATGAACAAGAAAAATACCCCCCTCAAACCCCCAGTCCCACCCACAGCAGACCAATCCCAATACGGCCTAGCATGAGAAGACCACCCCCCTCCCAGCAACAGACCCTCATATTACCCTCAGACCGCAGCCGCAGTCTGTTGTGCTGAAAGCACAGGGCAGAGGTTGTCAAGAATGCAAGTACAGTTCCGTAGGAGCTTAATCTCAAGCACTAGCCCCGCGCCTCAGCCTCCTAATAGTGTATCCGCATGAGCCCAAAAACGTATCATATACATCCCCCGGAAATTGTGAGCCAGCATGCATTGAGCCCTACAACATCAGCTGACCTGGGTGACCCATTATATCTAAACATGTACACCATTCTCCCTCCATGGATACCCAAGCAACCCCCAACCCGCAAGTAAGGCAAACATAATGGAAAGTTCTCACCCAGTGTCCAGGTCAATGTCCAGAGCGTTCTGGGATCCCACTGGTCTATGACCCATCTTCAGCTGGCCCCCCTGCGTTGATATAGCAGCTCAGGGACCACACCCCGTCGTCCCCGGGTAGCTCCTAAGTTTGCCCTCATAGGAAGGTCAAGTCCCCAATGATGAATGTGGAGGAGCCGATGCACTATTCCTGCTCGTCTAGATGACTGCCATTGTCTTGTTCGGTCTCCTGACTTCTAGGGCTGCTACTCTGTTCTTTGGACCAAACCTTCAGCGACTTTTGGAGTTCCTTAGGGTCTGTGAAAAAATATGAGTGTCCCCGGCGGTTGATCCGAAGCTTCGCCGGATATAGCATGGCGTAGTCCAGACCCAAGTCACGCAACTGCTGCTTGTACGGAGCGAAATCAGTGGGCCTTAATCTTTTGTGAGCTGCTTAAGGTCCTCTTGCGACTCCAGTGCCTTCGGCCCATGGGTCCTCTTGAGGGTCTTCTTTGATTTATGTGGGTCTCCCCTGATTGTTCAGGGCCTGCCCCGACTCCCCTGCTAGTGGTGAGTCACCTGGATCTTGCTGGTCCCCACACTGCACCTTCTTCGCTTTCCCCGTTGCTTGCAGTTGCCAAGGCTTGTTGGTGGTCTCGACGGACACTGACCCCTCAACTCACAACAGCCGACGTGGGACAGCTTGTGAATGGCTCCTGATCTTCCATAGCGTAACCTGGTCCTCACAGCTGCAGCGACAAGGTCACAGTCATCTCTCCTGCAACATCCGACATTGGTGGGCTTTCGTCTTCCGTGCCTTCCGGTCACTCCTGAGTGGCATCGACTCTGTCCCCTCTGCTTGCAGGTAATTCTCAACTGCGGTTTCTGATGCCACTTCACACCTATGCCCCCGGGTTCCCTGGTATAGGTATCCTGGTTCCCGGGGTATCCACGGGTGGGGTGAGTCTCCAACCTTTTGTCTCCCACAGGATTTCTTCAGGGTCCACAGGGAAGGGTCTTTCTTCTTTAAAATTGAAGTTGCGACGTACCCATTAACTTGTATTAAGCCCACGGTCGTGTTCCCATTCTGCACACGGCCTACGTGGGGTTCCTGGGTACTTACCTTGAGTGGTTCCTTGGGTCTTCCACATCTTCTGGGTATAGTCCGAACTTGAGTCGTAGTTCGCATACCATTATTTTAGTATATGGTTTGGTCCTCCCCTGGTGACCACTGTGTATTACTTGCTACTTACCTGTTTCTATCGAAAAGTATTGTGTGCGTTGTTTATATCTCCAGCTAGGAGATATCTGTATGCGTTAGTGAGTGTCTTATAATACATAAATATGTTTATAAATACACTGTGTGGTTCTTTTTCACGTATTCTATACCTATAAGATTATGTTCTGGTAATAAAAGCTGCTTTACACTCGTTCTGGACTAAGCCTGAAGCTACCACTTAGAGAGCTTCTAAGGTTGTCTAAGACCACTAAAATCAGCATAAGGGTTTGTCTGGATTAGTGCAGGGTGCCCGCTTACATCGGTGTGCACCATATACTAAGCCAGCTTCTCACCTGTACTATTTAATAGGGACTTATAGTGAAGGCTGAAGGTATGCTAATCACGGTACCATTTTGGGGAAAGAGATCTGGACCTGGTTAGCAGGGACCCAGGGCACTTACAGTTGGAGATCACATCAAGCGTCAGGCAAACCGTGGGGGTTAACCATGCAAAAAGAGGCACAGTCAGACATGACCCACCTCCACACAAAAAAGGATCAGACTGACCTTTCCCTACAGCATCTTCATCTTCGATTAGAAGAACCTTCAAAGGCCTTCTATCGGGGCTCACCTCAGGTTTCCGCAGGATAGAGATGCAAGAAGCTGAAGCGCAGGATCCCCCGTCCCTTTTTCACTAAGAATACCCAACGCAGTCAAAGCGAGAGCAGCGTACAAGGGGAAGAGGAGAAACAAGGGAACGAGAACCGAAGAGGGTCCCTCGGTGTGACCAGTGCAGAAGGGGGTCATCAATGAAAGATGAGTGGAACCCTAAAATAGAGAACAAGATTGAGACCCTCTAAGGGCAAGAGAGTGGCAGGATTTATGTATCAACGAGGTGAGTAACTATCTTCACTACCTGATTTACTCCCCGCTTCCACTATAATCTAAAATGTCTTCCCTCAGGAGTCAGAGTAGTACCATAGCAAGAAGAAGAAAGACAAAGACAGAAATATGCTAGTGT
Organism: Lissotriton vulgaris; assembly: GCF_964263255.1. Classification (NCBI taxonomy): domain Eukaryota; kingdom Metazoa; phylum Chordata; class Amphibia; order Caudata; family Salamandridae; genus Lissotriton; species Lissotriton vulgaris. The sequence continues at coordinate 232,479 of NW_028250725.1, forward strand.
TTACATATCACTTATGCAATTAAGAGTACATGACAACTTTCTTACCCTTAATGTATAAAAAACAAAAGGAAAAATATAGCTCAAAAATAAATCTCTTATACATACAATCAAATGACAAGAATTATATATGTATTTTCAGATGTGCGTAGTTTAAAAAGTGTAAAAAATATTATTTTTCCTTAACCGCAGGAAACTATCCACAGACGTCAATGATCGGACGCAGCCTTCTCAAGGTGCCCAAAAAAATACAGAAACCCTTCAGGAAAAGTCACGGGGACTTCATAGTTTATGCCTTTTTTAGGCATACAAGTATACATAGCAGCGCAAGCGCGTTACCACAGTGGGAGAGCCTTTTGATCCTTTAATGTATGTTTGTCTTTTCTTTTCCTTTTCACAGGATGAACAGAAGCCAGGACACAAGGCACCTGCAAGCTGCCCCTGGGAAAAATTGCAACTACTCCAAGAAGGAACCAGGGGGTGAAGGACCACGCAACCGTCACCCGCCGCCTGAATACAAGGTGCCGGAAACGAGGAAGGTCCTAGAAGAAAGCCGAAATGACCCAGAAGTGGTGAGCGTAACTCGGATGGGAAGGAGACGTCAGTGGACCTAGAACGCGAATTGCTTCTTCCGTGTTCTCAGGTTATTTTATACTCGTGTTGCTCCACCCCCGCTGCAGCTCACTGCGGACGCAGAGCATTCCTGACACCTTCTGCATTGGCATGGTGAGTCCCAGCACCGTGTTCCGCTGTAAAGTCCATTCCCTATAGGGATATGGACCACCTTAAAAGTTTGGGGTTTTCTCCTTTCATTTGCGTGAGCCATCAGAGTGGTCTGGGATTGGTTTGGACAAGGAAGTGAGAACCAATCAGGTATGGCCTCAGCTTCTTCAGGGACCAAACATCAGCAAAGGCTTTCCTCTCATTGGCACTCCAACGCTGCTCTCTGGGGAGAAGCCTCCTGCCTGTGTAAGCAGCAGGATCGTCTTGTCCAAGATTATTGGTCTGGGATAGGACGCTCCTATCCCTAGCTCAGAGGCATCTGTCTGCACTATGAACTTCTTGGCATAGTCTGGAGCTTTTAGAGCGGATGCTGAGCACATCACTCATTTCAAGATGTCAAAAGCATTGTGACAGCTCACTGTTCAGTTTACCTTTTTGGGTATTTTGTTAGAGGTCAGTTCTGTGAGGGGAGCCGCCATGGACCCATATCCCTTCACAAACATCCTGTAGTACCTGGTCAAACCAAGGAATGCCCTGACATGGGTCTGGATGGTTGGAGTTACCCAATCCAGAATGTTTTTGATTTTGGGCTGTAGTGGCTGAGCTTGGCCTCAACCTACAAGGTGGCCCACGAATACAACATTGCCCAGCCCTATCTGGCATTCACTTGCCTTGATACTGAAGCCTGCTCTCTGCAGAGCCATCAGGACCTTTTGAGGTGGATCAGGAGATTGTGCCAGGTGGATATAAAGACAGCACTATCGTCAAGATAGGCTGCACTATAGGCTTCCAATACAGCAAGAACTTTAGTCACCAACCTCTGAAAGGTGTCAGGGCCATTATTCAGACCAAAGAGCATTACAGTGAACTAAAGTGCCCATCTGGAGTGGAAAATGAGGATTTTTCTTTGGCTCCAGGGGTCAGACCTATGTGCCAGTACCCTGGTGCAAGATCAAAGGTACTCGGATATGTGGCTGCCCCTAACCTGTCAATGAGCTGATCGGCTCTTAGAAATTGATGTGTATGTTTCTTTGTAACTACATTCAGGCCCCTATAGTCCACACAAAACCTAATTTATTTCTTTCCCTCCTGGAAATGAGGCTTAGGGACTAACACAACTCAGCCTGGGTGGAGCTCGTGGAGTTGGACACCGTGGAATTCCATGGAGTTACTGAAAAACTCTGTGGAATTCTGCGGAGTTCCGCATGCGGGACAAGTATTAAGCTAATAAGTTAGAATAACCTGGAACCCGGAGGGAAGCACTTCGGGCTCAATGCAGACCATTCCATTCATGATACAATCATCTCGGAAGGTAGCAGAGGTCTCTGTAAACCGGTTCCCTGATGATGATCATGTGATCACACACAGCAATGAAGGGGGAGAAGTCAGCGATGGAAATAAAAGATGGACCTACCTACTTAGGCCAGTCTGTCGTGTACTTCTGATGGTTCCGCTGCCATCTTGAGGCGGTACCTTTTTCCAGCCTGCCCTTGTCTCCTCGGCCTCTCCCTATCTTAAACTAAGTTCTCCCCTCTTTTCCTCTCCCAATTGCTTGGTGCGCTTTCAAGAGCATGATTGCCATTCTCATGATGACTCGGCTGACGTCAATGGCATGATTCTTTCTCTCTGGCTTCTTCCCCAAACCCACAGTACTGCTTTGCAGAGACGAGTGATCTGCACCAGCAACAGCCACTTTTTATATCTGGGAGGAGGCACAAGGAGTTACCAGGAATACAGAGGCTCAGAACGGGCGGCACACAGGGATGTACTACTGTACTGGGGGACAGACCGACCCTTCAAACGCTATGCACAAGCCTCTCCTGGCCAGCCCAGGAAGCGGTGCAAGCGGGACAACACAAGAAGCTCTGATGCCGAAAGCCGAGCTGATCTGGCTCTTTTATTGTTCTTCCCCTGAATGTCTTCAGAGGCCACTGGGTTTGTCAGGCTGTATCTGCTGCTAGTTGGTGGCATGAACGGCGAGGTGGAAGGCAAAGGGAATCTAAGCGAGGGCTAGCAGCACTTGAGAAAGTGAGCGTGGGTGGTTAACTCCGCTACATCTGTCGGCGGAGTGTTTTTGCTGAAATTCCATGCTTCAGGTGGAGCACAGAATGGGCAAAACTCTGTGACCTCCACCGGCAGAGTGGAGTCCACCGCCCAGCCTTAAACACAACTGGGCCGGCCCATGGGCTCTCTGAGGTTGTTGGGATATAAAATTATATATCCATGGATTGGCCCACTATGTATCATATAACTATGCATACATATGAATAACCATATACTATTATGTAGATATGCGTATGCCTTTTGATTTATTCATGCAGGCCTATTCAGGCCTATTGATATAACCGTGGCCTGCTTGTTTCGTTTCCCCGTGTTCATGTACCATTTCCCAGAAGTCACGTGAGTTAGCCCTTGCTACGAAACCATGTTGCCATGCTTAGTTTCCCTCTCTGATCTTTAGTGTGTAGCTCAGGGAAACCCAAGGTCACACCTGCCTCTCTTGTGTGATGCATGCATTTCAGCAGAGCCCGTTCCTGTACTCCCCGGGCTCCAGATATACAAGAAGGCACCTCATTGACCTGCCCCCGGAATAGCTTCGGTCTTGCTACTAGCAATCAATTGTGCCTTGTATGGGTCTTCCTGCTGGCTCACTGACAACTTGTGTTTTTCCTTGTAGGGTGTCAACTAGGATGTGTGAAACGTATATATGCTTTGTATCTTTTTATGAAGTCAGTCTCCTCTGCACACCTCCGAGGTTGTGTAGACTGAGGCTCCCCTGACAGGGCTTGTATTGGATTGAATAAACGATTCGATTCTCTCCATTGCCGACTGCCTTATTATTTGATTATAATTTATATATGGGCTATTGGTAGGTATAGCCAGGTTTGATAAAATTTCGATTCCTTCAGTTGGCGACTCCGCCGGGACTCCGCGATAGGGTCGTCACCTCCTGTAAACAGGAGTAGAAGGGACAGGGAGGAGTTCTGGCCGAGTGGGTGGACAGACATTATTTTGATTCAAAACACCCGTTTGTGGTGTGACAGATTGGAGATACCGCCCTCGAGCCCAGTATCCCTCCCAGCTGCTGAAGGCCCTACGCCGGAGTCCTACGGGCTTAACCCGAGAGAAGAACAGACTGTGTCGGTCTGTTTAGAAATCGGCAGTGGAGAAGTCGGGATCGGCCTGAGTGCACCAGGTGAGTGAGTCTTTTTGATTACGAACACTTGGGAAAAGTGTTCACTTGGTAATAGCAGGCTGCTTCTTGTTGGTGGTCAGGGAAGCCGGTCCACACAGGGAATCGGAGGGGTCTGACGTTGCGGTGCAGGGGCTGCACGGGCAGATACCCTATGGATTTGTTTGGTAAACACTTGTAATACTTGGTGCCTTGTGGAGCACGGAGTGCTCGCTTGGCCGAACTCGCTCCGGGAAAGCCCTGGGAGCAACTGGGTAAGCTAGGGTTTTGGAGCTTCGAGCCCCGAAACACCGGCCCAACCAGAATGCGACC